>NW_004797961.1:321970-324331 GCF_000002075.1 Aplysia californica
ACCCTGCCCTCATATTTCAGAGCAAGCCTGTGGATTTCCTCCTCATAACGCCAAGACGCATCCGCGTGAGTCTCGAAAAGTACTCACCCGTCTGCTGAACTACGCATGTCTTGCCCTTGAGGTTCAGCGTCCCTGAGTGGGAACAGCAAACAGCATCACTGCCACGAACTCTAGTACTAAAGGTGACGCCCAAGAATTTGACCCTCGAAATATCATGTGACATGAAGTATAGTCTTCGGATTGGCTCAAGACCAAGACACGCCTCAACTGCACCTTACCTCAGATATAATATTGTATAATACAGACTTCAGCAGACGTTACGGACCACTTGCAAATTTGGCAAAAACTCTCCCAGGATTTCTGTGCTGCGCGTGAGGTGGTTTTGTCCCTTTAGGAGGCATTGCAATGAGCATTGTTCTCCCTTTAACACTTTCAGATAAAAAAAATTTAAAACATTCCATGATGTCTTTTTTTTTTTTCGGATTACAAAAAAGCAGGGCCGCCAGTCAAGGTGGTCTTTAACTTCTGTTGAAGTCTGTATAATAGATGTATGTCAGTCAGTTATGTCCAGAAACTCACTGTGCCAAACTTATGGAAATGCCATACTGTACAACGTTTTAAAAAAATATTGGCCTTGACCCTCCGGGATGGTGCTGCTGACTGAAGTGTCTTTAGGCCATTCCCAAAAGGGTGGATATTAACCATGTTCTTATGCACAGTAGAGTTGTAATAATTGTAATTGGGCTGATTCATCAATGTCATGCTCACAACTGTGCCTAAACTTCAACAGGGAACTGCTGCTTTTTCTGTCCTAATCCCTACTATTGTCATTTTCCCTCTACTTCTTTTGCATGTTTGTCACTCTCTTGTGAACCGCTATTTCCGGGGAGCCTTGATAGTCGAAGTAGACTTTGTGCTGTTGAAGCTAGAGGGTGGGCAGAGCAAGCCTGATTTCCTGTAAGGACTTCTCTGTTGACGTCCACCCGTTGGCGCTCATATGACCTTAATATACAGTTGCGAGCGCCGTAAAACCTCTATTAAAACAAACAAAAAAATTACCTTTCCATTCCAGTGTTCCTCTCCCATATTCTTCTTGGAAGTAAAAACTGGTAGACCAAACTAAAAGAAGTAAATAATAAATCTTTAAAAAAAGAATCCCAAGAGGCATACTACAATGAAAAGTTGCTTGTTTTTTCCCTCTGTCCACGTCACACACGGAATGAATCTGTCCAAGAATGTCTTGCATCTTGCAACATCGATTCAAAATATCAAAGGTAGGAGGAACACGCCAGATACTGGCCAAGTAATATACTTAGCCTTGTTGTGTTCATATGTTCCAGCTCTTGAACGTTTAGAATAAAGCGTTTACATTTATCCTCCTCCTCCTCCTCCTCCACTTCCTCTTCCTCCTCCTCCTCCTCATTCTTCTTCTTCTCCTCCTCCTCCTCCTTCTTCTTCTTCTTCTTCTTCTTCTTCTTCTTCTTCTTCTTCTTCTTCTTCTTCAAGATATAAAGGCTGGACCCACCTTAAAAAACTGAAGAGTGTCCGCTGTGACGTCAGTGAGGTGCCCACCAAGATCCCGGCATCTTCTCCACGCGTCTTTCGCCTCCTTTTCCTCCTCATCGAAGAGATAACAGTTGCCATGGAAATAGTTCACATAGACGAGAG
This sequence comes from Aplysia californica, assembly GCF_000002075.1. NCBI lineage: Eukaryota > Metazoa > Mollusca > Gastropoda > Aplysiida > Aplysiidae > Aplysia > Aplysia californica. Next base: position 323,639 of record NW_004797961.1, read on the forward strand.
GGCCCAGGCTTGTTTCAAACTGCTCGCAGCTTAGGGACGTTTTTACGCTGACTACGGCAAGAATCGTACATATCGTCACTTGTATCCAAAGAAGAACTAATGAGTGCATCTTGCTTAAAAAGAAAGAAAAGAAACTCAGATGCCTGTGACTTTTGAGAAGTACACTGATGTTTGAAGTATCAGTCAGTCCTGCGGCCAATGTGTTCAATCTCTCTTATAAATGGGTTGCTATTACTCACATACAGACCTGTTTAAAAAATAAAATAAAAGATAGAAGAAATGAGATGTATGTAGATCTACTCGAATAAGAAAAAAAAAGACCCACACACATACACAAAACAACAACCCCCCCCCCAAAAAACAACAACAACAATAACAACAACCTTTCTGGGAATCGGACTCATGTCTACAGTGATAGATGTTGAAGGAACTAAAAGTTACATCTTGTATGTGTGCGTGTGTGTGTGTGAGTGCGTGTGTGTGTGTGTGTGTGTGTGTGTGTGTGTGTGTGTGTGTGTGTGTGTGTGTGTGTGTGAGAGAGTGTGTGTGTGTGTGTGTGTGTGTGTGTGTGTGAGAGATAGACAGATAGAGAGATAGATAGATAGACAGATAGAGATAGATAGATAGAGAGAGAGCGAGAGCGAGAGAGAGAGAGAGAGAGAGAGAGAGAGAGAGAGAGAGAGAGAGAGAGAG
>NW_004797961.1:326027-336648 GCF_000002075.1 Aplysia californica
TTATGACAGATACCAGACTTCAAGTGTGATGCAATCGAGAAGAAGAAGAAGAGTGAATAATTGGAAATATGTTGCGGCTTTGTTTAAATTTCTCTGGAATGAAAATTCATTTACCCTTCAGCACTGAAAAGGTTAAATTATCATTGTAAGTCTGTGCTTGACATTCACGTAAACACAGTCATTTTAGATTGTTTAAGAGGCTGGCTGTTTCAACCCAGCCTGTCAAAGCCAACCGGAGTTGACGATGAACACCCCAGCTGACAGACAGAGATGCTCGATTAAAACAAAACAAAACAATCTAACAATAATCAACCAACAGTTGAACAGAAATACAGTTTTGAGTCAATATGCGTTCAAAATTATTGGTTCCCCACGATTTTCAGTTTGTGACTACAGTCGTTTTTTCCTCTGTAGTCTTCAAATACATATATCCCCCCCAAAATATCCTTCGCCAGCTTTCCAGGCTCGTCATAACTTCACCAGAGCCCCAACTTGAGCCGTACCGTACACTTCAGGATGACAAGGAATGACCTTCATGGCTACGGCAGAGGCTGGTAGTAGTGGCCTCATGGGCAGGCCCACACCATGATACTTGACCCCACCCCAGCAATCTCCCATTTGTGGGTGGTTGGCGGGTGCTCTGGTGTGGTTTGCTCCTTCTTTCCTATCAAACATCTATTATCCTTATCTCCCCTTTTTCTTTTTTATGTTTGTTACTCTCTTGCAACACCTCTAACTCTAATCTTCTGGAGCTCATATGACCTTATGCAGTTGCGAGCGCCGTAAAACCTATACTAAAACAAACAAAAATCTCCCATTTTGTTGTCCGTGACCACCATCTCCCACTTTGTCAGTGACCATCTCCCACTCTGCTCACCTCTCTAGCCTCAACAGCACAAAGTCTGTTTCGACTATCAAGGCACCCCGGAAATAGCGGGTCACAAGAGTGTGACAAACATACAAAAGAAGTAGAGGGAAAGTGACGATAGTAAGGATTAGGACAGAAAAAGTAGCAATTCCCTGTTGCAGTTCTGGAACAGTTATGAGCATGGCACTGATGAATCAGCATATTTACAATTTACAATTCTACTGTGCATAAGAACACACATATATTAAATTAATGTATCCCTTTTGGGAATTGCCTAAAGACATTTCTGTCATTAGCACCGCGCCGGTTTTTTTTTTTTCGTTTTAGTAAGTGTTTTACGGCACTTGCAACACAATAAGTCATAATATCATAATATTATAAGTGCCGAAGATTAGAAGCGTTACAAGAGAGTAACAAACACAAAAAAGAAGGAGGGGAGATAGAGAGGATAGATTTTTTTTTATAGGAAAGGAGCAAACCACACCAAAGCACCCGCCAAACACCCATATAAGCATAATCTAATAACACAAGTTATTGCAATGCGCAGTTTTTCCGGAATAGATTTGTAAGGGTTAACAACGTACATGCCAACCACTTGAACCAAAAGTACAACCACCATCCTCTATCCTGTCTCTAAAGTAATCCTTGCACTCACCAGGACAATGTGTTGTTTGCTGCAGAAAATCAGAGACAGGACGCGGTTGTAAAAAGAGAGAGCAAAGTCTCCGCTTTATACTTCCTTGTTCTCAACAGATTTTTATTTTATTTTATTTCTTTTTTTTGGGGTACGGTAAGTGTTTTACGGCGTTCACAACTGCATAAGGTTATATGAGCGCGTGAGACACACCAGTTGGTAAGATTTTGAATTTTACCCTGGTGGCGGCCGATTTTGGACCACCAAGGGATCTTAAACGTGTGCAACATTTACACGGGACCTCCGAGATTTTTCACCCTTGTCCGAGAAGGCTAGGTGTAGACCTTTCCTACCAGAAAATCAGGGGTGTGGTTGAAAGACAGTAGTCAGAAAGAGCCAGGGAGTAGCAGTTGGAAGGCTACAGAAAGAGTCTGTTGTCCCGTCTGTAAACTTATTACCACCGTGGCTTGCTGGCTGGTATGCCTATATTAATGATATATGACATGTATTTATAATATTATTATTATAGATATAACTAGCTGGACCCCCTTTCGATGAAAGGATTTTTTTTAAAATCGAGTTATTGAGGGACAGTACGCACGGCTAGTGAACGGAAGCCTCACTTGTTTACAACGTCGTCTTAAAAGACGGACTTTCCCAAAATTAGATCTAAACTATTCTAAATGAAACTAATGAAAAACTGAAAATTAAGCTTAGATCTAGATCTAGATCTATACGGGTCCTACACTTTAAAAGTACTCAGTAGTGCGCGAAAATGCGCGATAGTATCGAACGGAAGTACGACTTGAAATAAACAAACCTGCCGGATTTTCTAAAATTACAGAGACAGAAGCGTCGGCCTACAAAAGCGATCGGCGGAATAAAGAAATTTAGCTTTTTGCAGCAAAGCTGTCTCAAAACAGAAAAAAACTAGGGGCGTCATGATCGGGAGAATATTTTAAAGAATCTTTTGACGAAAACAGCATGTCGATCGATGCAGCCATTAAAAAGCCTTTTGAACAGCAAAATTCGGCCACCACAAATAGATAATAGACATCATGTGTCACGTACAGTTTATTATATTATTGTGCTGTGTCGTTTTTGGCTGTCAACCAAGACGGAAGGGGAGCCTATTGGCCAGGTTACCCCCCCCCCCTAGCAAAACCGAACCCCACCCCCAACCCCCCAAACAAAACAACAACCCAAAACTTGAGAGAGAGAGAATGAGAGAGAGAGAGAGAGAGAGAGAGAGAGAGAGAGAGAGAGAGAGAGAGAGAGAGAGAGAGAGAGAGAGAGAGAGAGAGAGAGAGAGAGAGAGAGAGAGAGAGAGAGAGAGAGAGAGAAAGAGACAGGGTGACAGAGAGATAGGATAGAGAGAGAGAAACTGATAGAATGAGAAAGGGAGATAGAGAAACAAGTATGCATGTAGATATAGATGACAGACAGACAGACAGACAGACAGACAGACAGACAGACAGACAGACAGACAGAAAACAAAGAGAGAGAGAGAGAGAGAGAGAGAGAGAGAAAGAGAGAGAGAGAGAGAGAGAGAGAGAGAGAGAGAGAGAGAGAGAGAGAGAGAGAGCGCTTTTGACCTAAGAAAAAGAACCAGGAATCAGACACTACACAACCAGATTTATCATTTATTTTCACAGAAAAAAACAACTAAACAAAAACCTGTTTAGCTTTTACCCCTGATAAAGGAATGGACATCAAATACACACACATATATATATATGTATAATAAATGCACAACTCTAGTCACATGCATGAAGATAATCACAATTAGTGGAGACAGTGGTCTAGTGTTTAGACTATCGAACATGTAACCGAAAGGTCACTGGTTCGGACCCCATTAAGGGGCCATTGTTATGTCCATGGGAAAAGTACTTTAGAAGGTGGTTGGCGGGTGCTCTGGTGTGGTTTGCTTCTTCTTTTCTATCAAACATCTAACGTCTTTATCTCCCCTCCTTCTTTCTGGTGTTTGTTACTCTCTTGTAACACCTCTAATCTGGGGGCTCTCGTGGCCTAGAGGTTAAGGTGTTGGCCTCTCATTCAAAGGTCCCGGGTTCGAATCCGGGTAGCGACCGAAAAATTTTCTTCTCTAAAATTGTCTCCTTTCACCTCCTTTCCTGCTCTCTAGCAATGTTCTGTTGTCTGTTTTCATTTTCACTTTCTGCCCCCACCCCCTCACCTCCTTTGCCCCCTCCTCTGGGCTCCTGACTCTTTCTTCAGCCTTTCTACTGCTACTCCTTGGCTCCTCCTTACTGCTGTCTTTCAGCCACACCCCTGATCTTCTGGTAGGACAGATCTACACCTAGCCTCCACGGACAAGGGCGAAAAATCTCGGAGGGCCCGTGTGCAAGTTGAGCACGTTAAAGATCCCTTGGTGGTCTAAAATCGATAAGAGTAGGCTTCGGCCGCCACCCGGGCAAAATTCTAAATTTCCTACCAACTGAAAATATTAGGAGTGTCCCGCGCACTCATATGACCTATGCAGTTGCGAGCGCCGTAAAACACTTTACAAAAAAACCCCCAAAAAACAACCTCTAATCTTCGGCACTTATATGATCTTATTGCGTTGCAAGTGCCGCACAACTTACTACAAAAAAATACTTTACACAAATCTTCCTCACTTCACCCAGGTGGGAGTGGGTACCCAGCTACAGACAGTGAAAGATCATGTCAGACTGCTAGGGCTTCTATGACCTTATGCAGTTGCGAGTGTCATAAAACCCTCTACTAATTTTAAAAAAAAAAAAAAGAAAAAAAAAGACTGCTAGTGTTTGAGCATTTAATCGGCTGCTTGCACTGTATGCTTCTGGGGAAGCTGAGAATGTTTTTGAATGTTTCTAGGGATAATCATAGTAGTAAAGTGTGTAGAGCATGCTGTTTGTTTGCTTTAGTACAGGTTTTACAGCGCTCGCAACTGCATAAGGTCATATGAGCGCCAAGGAGTGGATGTCAACAGATAAGTCCTAGGAATCAGACTTACTCTGCTCACCTCTCTAGCTTCAACAGCATAAAGTCTGTTACAAGAGTGTGACAAACATACAATAGTTTGACGATAGTAAGGATTAGGAATGAAAAAGCAGCAGTTCCCTGTTGTAGTTCAGGCACAGTTATGAGCATGACATTGTTGGATCAGCCCATTTACAATTCTACTGTGCATAAGAACGGGAAATGTCCCCCCTTTGGGAATAGCCTAAAGACACTTCAGTCAGTGGCACTGCCCCGGGGGGGGGGGGGGGGGGGGGGGTGTAACATGCTGTAGAGCAAGGATATGAGCTGAATAAATGTAATCATTATCTTTATATAATCATGTAAAGATCAATGATTTTTAAATTAGATAAGTAGAGCAACATTCAATATACAGAAATCTAGACATCGGCCTACTGAAGATCGACTATATGAGATAGTGAAGTGATACTTGTCTGTCTGCAAGCGTTTGAGAAATACGAGATTCTGACTCAATTTGAGATTCTCTTATGGTACTTCTAATTAAAAAACAGAATTAATAACATAACACATATATCATCAGCACCATAAAAAAATGCCCAAGTCATTATAATTGAAGATCGACTACATGAGATAGTGAAGTGATACTTGTCTGTCTGCAAGCGTTTGAGAAATACAAGATTCTGACTCAAGTGAAAGTTAAAGAAAAAGAGAGCATCAAAACCATCATAACTAGAACTAGGCACTTCTTGTTTTTTTTTATTGTGGTAAGAACTAGGAAGTAAAGTATAACAAAACTGAATGTAACTAGATCTATGGTACTCAACGGTACTGTGAAAAGCCCCTTCACGTCTTGACTGAAATAAGAGTTTTATATGAAAACCCCAGGAAGTTGATTTGGGTGATTGCAGAATGATACTAATGATATATGAGAGGCATCGTGGTGGAATCTGGCGCTCGTCAAAATAATGAAATCAAAGGAATCTACTATTTCTTTGTCCGATGGGCAATTTTTTTCTAACTTTCTTATTTTTGCTCAACACCTTTTATGTCCATTTAAAAACACATTTTTGAGTGTATTTTACGGAAAAACAACGATTAAAGACACAAAAAACGTAAATTTTCAGGCAAGGGAAGTTAGAAAACTTTGGCGGCCATTTTTTCACTAATTTTATCTCCGAAACCAGGAGACCCTGATCTCCTTCAATGGCAAATATCTCGACTTCTATTCAACAACCATGGGTATTTTTTTCTCCATAAGGAAGGCAAATGAACAGGTTTTAAGACGATACCAATAAGCCCAAATGCCCCAAAACTGACAAGCGCCTGATTCCACCATGTTGTGACACACATAGGAGAGGCAAAACATGGCTAGACATGCTTCCCTGTGTAGGAAGGGTTTGGGTTAGGGTTAGGCCCATGTTGTCACTCTTTTGTACGATGACATTTAATAGGTCCTGTAAGTGTTCTTCATCTTCTGCTATTAGGACTGTGTCGTCTGTATATCTTAGATGACACACATATATATATATATATATATATATATATATATATAATATATATGAGAGGCAAAACAAGGCTAGACATACTCTCCTGCGAAAGAAAAAATTTCAAGACATAGATTCATCTCACCAAGAAGGCCAATGGGATGATAAATGTATGGTAACGTTTGATGAGCACAAAGAACGCGATCAGACGTCCAACTTCATCATGATTTCATTGTTCACTCCGTGGTTTAAATTTGAAATTTAAGTTTAAAGACAATGCTAGTTAAGTTTAAATCATTTTGTCATTCATGACGAAATATGAAAATTTTTCTTCTCCTTTCTTTTGTGACCTCTCATTCCAACTCAGATCAATATTTCGTGACCTCTGTGCTTTCTTGTCCTGTCTCCATTTTTAATGACAGTGAAAACAGTTCGTAACAAAGAGTGAGCTTAAGAAGAAATCACATTTTCAATGTAAATTAAAAAAATGGAGATAAGACAAGAAAGCACTGACATCACGATTTGTTGGACATGATGAGTTATGACATAAGCAACATTGAGAATTAAGAAGCAAACAAGGAAAAGTACATGATCAAACTCTCACACCAAGCTAAATAAGCAAACATCCCTGGTGGTTCCACCATGAAATTATATATGATGCGTGCTGACAAAATGAGTCCCTTCTCGCAGTACGCGGATGGAGACATCGGCCAAAAATCAACAAAGGAGTAAGATTTGTAGATTTTCAATGGATACCACTTCTCATCAAATATATCACATCTTTTATCAATCCATACTGATAAATTGTAGAACAAAATCAACATACAAATTTGAAGTATCTGTGTCCATTAGGTTAAAATTCGAAAAGTATCATTTGTGTCACATTTTGGGGAAATAGAGTTTTATTGGTATCATCTTAAAGCTTGTTCGTTTGCCTTGCTCTCGATGAAAAAATTACCGATGTAGCTTCAAAAGAATTCGAGATATTTGCAATTGAACGAGGTCGGATTGCCTGGTTTCAGAGGTAAAGTTAGTGAAAAAATGGCAGCCAAAGTTTGGTGATTTCCATAGCTTGAAAGTCCTTGGAAACTTAATAATTTACATTTCTTGTGCTTTAAATCAAAGTTCATCAGCAAAATGCACACAAAATATGTGTTTTTAAATAGACAAGAAAGGTGTAGAGGAAAAAAAAAGAATATTATTAAAGAATTGCCCCCCGGCTAAAAAATTGCAGATTTCTTTCATTTTATTATTTTGAAGAGCGCCAGATTTCACCACGATGCCTCACATTTTGTCAGCATCCCTCACAAACAATCACACCATGACAGATGATAAACACCGCTACCAGGAATGCCCACAATTTTCACGCCACTTGAATCTCCACAATGTTCCACAAAACAGCATCTTACATATATCGGTGATAGACGTAAGACTACCTCTTACATTTACATTACAATGAACATGCATAGCTACATATGGAACAAAGCTTATTTTGCCTTTTTTCACTTTGATGAAACAGAAAAATGCTGAACTCCGGAAAAATCCTGAATACATTGTAAAATATATATGATCATCATTGAAGCCTAAAAGCATCCGCATAAAGCCGCAATTCCCTCTTGCTCCTCTCCAACATCAGCATCCCAAAGTCAGTCACAGCCAAATTGTTCATAAATAACACACAAAGCAATTCTATTGCTCCTGTCATATTTGATAATTCCGGAACTTTTGCAGCAGAGTGTTGGTGGTGTCTCGTTCCCAGCCTGGCACAGGTTGATTGCTTCTCGTAGGATCTGTTATAGTCACAAGAGGAGAAAAAAAAACCCCCATTAGAAATACAGTTTTGTTAGTTTTAGTAGGGTAAAAAGTTTTGTTTGTTTCAGCAGAGGTCTTACGGCGCTCGCAACTGCATAAGGTCATATGAGCGCCAGAAAATTATAGGTGTTACAAGAGAGTAACAAATATAAAAAAGAAGGAGGGGAGATAAGGACGATTGATGTTTGATAGGAAAGAAGAAGCAAACCACACCAGAGCACCCGCCAACCCCCCACTAAAGAGTTTTACGGCACGTGTAACACAAATAGGTCATATATATAAGTGCCCAAGATAGAACTGTTACAAGAGAGTAACATAGACAGAAAAGAAGGCTCGGAAGAGACATAGGGGCAATGCATGTTTGAAAAGAAAGAAGGAGCAAACCACACCAGAACACCCGCCAACCACCCACTAAAAATACATGTAAATAATTTATAAAATAAAGCACGAGTTTGGAGAAGTAATACAGAGAAACAATAACAACTAGGAAATGTAAAGATCATTTCTTTTACACATCATTACTTTGAAAACAACGTAAAAATCTACTTGGGGAAAAAAAAATAATCCTGGGACATAGTCTTCTTCAGGCTTTTCCTAATGTGTTTATTAATTGGCATGAAGTCAAAGCAAAAATTATAGTGAAAATTCAAACGTATATATATATGTAAAAGATATAATGGTGGAAAAAAAATAGGACTATTAGTAGACTCCCTTCAATATGAGACTCAGATGAAAAGTTATTTCTGAAAGACTCTTTGTTTTTAATAAGAGATGAAAAGATCTTACAAATTGCACAACATAGGGGCACACACACACATTATTATTATTATTATAATAAACTCAGTTGCATTCAGAATAAATAAATACAGTCATCAGTTGGAACTTGCCTGTTGGAAAAACTTTAAGGTCACTTTGCAGCAATGGATTCGTCGAACCAGGTGGTCCAGGGTGTTGTGGTGTGACAGAGGTACAAACTGGAGTCTTTTCCGAGCATGATGACTTTTGAGGGTGCTCTAAGGCAGTCTGTGGTTTCACAAAGCCCCAGTGCATAGACTGAAACACACAGGATAAGTAAGAGTAATAAATAAAGTGCTTTTTAAAACCAAAATACAGAGGCAAAAACGAGATTGGTAATACAGTTTTCATTCACAAAATTCTTTAAAGAGAAATATAGATCTAGTACAGTATGCATACGCAGCAAAATTGGCTTTGGTATTTATACACTGCATCCACAGTTCAAGTCACATGTATTCTACAATGGAGAGTGCTTAAACTGAACACAGTTTATCCAAAAACAGTGGAAAACCAAAATCAAATAAAATACCTGATTAAACTTTAAAAATTTTTTATTTACGGGGGGAGAACCTGTCTAAAGCGAAAAGAAAGTCCTGCTAAACAGAAAGAAATCTAGCAGGCTTGCAAATTTTTATTAAAGTGGACACCATTGTATTTTTTTGTAGAATAATAATAAAGTAACAAATCAACACAACATTAAAGGTAATTTACAGTTCATAACAAACAGTAGACAGAAGACAGAAGTATCTGACAAAGGAAAATATAAGAACCTGCCACTGGCTTCTTACATCTACAATTACACACATTCTGTTTTTGTATAATAAGAAAATTTGACACATACACATATTGCAAACTAACAACGAGAAGTGAAGGGCTGAGTGACATGAAGAAAGACAAAAAGACTTTCCCTATTCCTCCCTCAGATAGCCTTACTGAGCATAATTGAAGATTTCACACAAAGAGAATTTAAGTTTATGGAAAGGAATTTATAACAAAGTACAGTTGAACCTGCTCTACTAACCACCTGTCCAAGACTATCACCTGTCCAAGCCAACTGCTCAGTGTAATAGTAATAGTCTTTCATACGTTACTTTTCAAAATGGTGTAAGATAAGACAAGATAATAATAAGAAAAATTTCCCTCTGGGACAATGGAGATAAGATAATGCTTTATTGTCCCAGACACAAATTTTTCTTAGCTGTAGGCCTACAGGACAATGAACACATGCAGGTATACATAAGAATTAAATTATGTATTACTCATGTAGCCTAAATATCACATCAGATGCATCATTCAACCACAGGCAGGAATTTCATTAGGAAGATCTTCAGAATTATATAGATACATACTCGAAAAAGCAATTCACATTCGTGATGTTTCTTCTGACAGAAGCCTTATACTAGATGGTAAGAAACTTCTTTTGGATCTTACTTTCTTTGTTTTTAGAGGTACACATCTACCGCAGGGTGATCTTACAATTGGCGGAGTCTTACACTAAGCAGTCAAAACGACAACTTCGTACTTTTTCCCTTCCATTTTTCCTAAACTATAATGACACTGTTCAAGACATCCACCTGTCCTATAATTTATACAGATGGTTCAGTGAAAAGAGATAGCCAGAGAAGTGGATGGGGATTTGCTGCATCCGCCAACAATAAAATCATACACAGTGCATCTGGAGCCTGCAGCAGGGCTACATCAAGTATGCGAATGGAAATTGAAGCCATCACGAAAACACTTGATTGGATGACCCAAGATCGCCCCCACACAACCCATGCTGTCCTTATCACTGATTCCATGTGTACCCTCAGAAGGATCGAAAAAGGTGTCCTGACAACGGAATGGATTCAAGCTATCGAACCAACGTCTATACGATCGCTCACATGGATTTTCTGCCCTGGCAATGCAGGTGTTAGGGGAAATGAAAAAGCCGACAGATTGGCTAGTGAGGCCACCTTAGTTGACAATACGGTTCAACCAGATAGGGTCGAGATCCTGAAATGTCTTTCTCGCCAACTGATTGAGGAGGAAAATAGGGAGGCAGAGGCCAGTACTGCCGTGGAGAGG
>NW_004797961.1:336798-340690 GCF_000002075.1 Aplysia californica
AACATTTTGGAGAGAGCAACGGAGCATCAATGGATATGTCCGGAGTGCAGGGATGTTGCTTCCTGAAACAAGAACAAGAACAAGAACCTGTCTAAGACAACTGCTTTTCTCCTAATTTGATTTACCGTTTTGACTTGACTCATTGACTTCCAAGTGTCAAAAGGAATAGATATGCCGCTGTGTCTCCATTTGTCATAATCTCTCCGCTTTTCTGGGTCCAGCAACACGTCTTTTGCTTGTGACAACTGCGCAAACCTTGAATCTGTGATGTTAGAAACAAACAAATAAACAAAAATAAACAAAGAAAAAACCCTCTCCCTAACTGCCCCCCAACCCCCCCCACCAAAAACCCAAACTAAACAAAAACATTATTTAAGTACATTTGAGAGTAATATCAGAGTGTTTCCATAAAATGCTCTCAACTGCTAAAGTGAACTAAATAGATGTAATAACTTTAAAGACCAAACTTTCACTGCATACTACATCTTTATCTTTAAAGCCCACACTACATCTCCTGTTATGTTACATCAAAAGAAAATATTTAATGAGGGTAATTTCAATGGAATAATAGAATCTGTACAATGTAACAAATTGCCCATGAGATGGCTTAAAGACTTAAATGATTATTTAGTATACACTCCAGGCTATAGAGAGGCTACCATCACTCGACTCCAAACTGAAGAGACAAATATGATGTCTGGGATTCGAAACTTACGAGCAGTGTTGTCATCTGGATGTTTGTCTGGGTGACAAGAAAGTACCCTCACTTTATACTCCGCTGCTATCTGCTCTTCCTGTAGAGCGAAAGAAACAGCAATAAGGTTCTTAGGGAGATCTACTATGACTTGTAAAACAGGATCCTTTGTCAGTACATGGTTGTTGCACACTTCAGCAAGTTCACATCATAACAGAAGTAAAAGTCAAACTGCCCCAAAAAGGTTGTGTAGGAGAAAGGTCAAGATGACTGGGGGAAGGACTTTCGTAACCAACGACCACCCCAACAAATACAGTAAAGTATAAGAGACATTACCTTTTAAACCCTGACCCTACCCTAACCCAAACCATCACTCAAACTCTTATAATTGCCCTAACCCTACCCATCTAATCTATACTTTATTTATTGTGGTTGCTCATTACGGAATTCCTCTCGATTACCACTCATTTCATAACACGATCATTTTGTCACACGTGTGCAGTCAAGACGTCGTATAGTCATCTCGTCACACCACAAATCCAAATCCACAAATAGATTGAATGGAGACTGTCATTTCGTTCCACATTTAAAAACATCAAACTCGCATTGCCCTAGCAAAAATTACGAAATGATCGGTTTCCTTCCTCCCTAACTGGGTGAAAATAATGCTGAGGTACAATATAATTGTCAAATGATGTCGACAAAAATTGGTGGCATGAGAGGTTTTTTTTCTTAACATATTTCAAAGCTCAAGTAAGGCAAGATACCCATTAGACCAGTGATATCTCAGTACAAATAGATCTACATTTGTGTTAAAATTTAATATCAATTTGACATGACAATTCGACAGGTGGAGAAGAAAGGAGCCCATGAAGGCCAAGGCCAAGGTTTGATATATGCTGTTTATGATGAAACAAGGTTAACATTAACACATAATGTCTTAATCTTAAGGTACAACTGTTCAAGCAGACACAGTTGAGTTCGAACCAGAATGTAAAACAGCAGATTTGATTCTAGACTAGATTCTAGTTCTAGACTCGAGGACCATTACAATACAAGATTCAAGAAGTGTAAAGGTGAAAGTGCAGGGAAGGACAACATCACCGCTGTCAACATGCAGCTTCATTTCACTTACAGATGAATTTTCATCGCATCCGAGAATGGCATAATAATCGTCTTCATTGGATTTTTCATAATTTATAACATTGTCCATTAAATCATTCATCTTGGTCTAAGTATGAACAGCCAAAATGCAGACACTACGGTACAATAATCAGTGCTGATCTGCAATTATGATGCCTGGCCGGCCGCTAAACTTGCATGCATAGATGCTAGCAGTACTTAGCAGTAGCATCACAGCAGGCAATGTAAACAATGCAATGTTGGTTGGAAATCTCTAGAGTAGTCGATACCCAAAAAATCGCGTGGGAACAATGAGTGTACCAATTGTATTATATTTGCCAATAACAATGATGATATACAATGTATAATCATTGCTAATAACAAGATGTCAGGTACAATCATTGGTGGGAAGCAAAGATTATACAGAATCTCTGTGGGAAGGCAAATTAATGATCCTTGGGAAAGATTTTAAAAATCCCCAATGCAGCATTAGATTCTTAGCTGGGTTATTTTTTTCCTGAGTAATTTAAACGATTGTCTGATTTAAAACTTGGCGATGCATTAAACTGAAGCAAATGGTTTGTTTGGCACCTCCACACGGAAAATCAACTGTCTCGCTTTTACAGCAACTTTTATAATTATATTTAACCAGGGCGCCTATTCAAGAAACAAGACGAGGGCTTGAATTTGAACTGATGTTGTTATTTTTCGAAAATAAGTCAATAAACTGATTTTAAGAATCTGTTCACAGCAGCTGCTGGTCCCAATGTGTATAGATAATAAAAAGAGATAGAATCATTGGGTGTTACTTATTCTTACGAACATTTAATCTTAATTTGGAGATCTCGGCTATGATTGAAGTTGCCATTAAAAAAAAAATATTTTAGGGGATAGTCTCAGGGTGGAAAAGGTTTGAGGAAAATATCTGAAGCTGAAAAAACAGCTACACCTGAGAAGCAAAATACAGTGATTGAAATCTTTCTTCAAAGAGAACCAGTAGAATCACAGATACAACCTTTAATCTTAAAAGCACTTGCACTGATTCTTTGTAGTATCGCGAAAAAAAATCAAATTCGAGTACGCACCAGATTTGCTTGATCACATGACACGTTAGTCACATGATCGGTCACAAATCGGTGGAACATTTTTCAGGAAAATTTGAAACTTGAAAGTTGAAGGGACCTAACTTGAAACTGAAAATTACAAGAATGGAACCTCCACTGCGGATGGCCCTCTTCACTTTATCCATAGCTCTTGCAGTCATTGGAAATGCCGGATGGACTGAGGGCAGCTCATTGAAATGTGAGTTACTATTGGCATGGCATGGCAGAGAGACCTACAGATCAAATACAAGACAAGAAGGAACTAGATCTAGATATATCTAGATCTAGATCTGGATCTAGATCTAGATCTAGATCTAGAATCCATAGCCTTTCTCGTAAACTAGATCTATGACTGTTGTTATGACATGAACTGTCATAAACATCAACAAATCACTCGATCACTAGAGCACTAGAGGCTAGAGTAGCTTATAAATTTGAGACTGAGATCATGATAGGCCTAGTATTATGACATCGCTGTGTCTACGTACACGGTTACCGTGTACGTAGCCTCGGGGTCTACGTACACGGTAACCGGGCACGTAGCCTCCTGGTCTACGTACACGGTAACCGGGCACATAAGCTAGCCTCAGTGTCTACGCACACGGTAACCGGCAACCGGGCGCATACGTAGCCTCGGGGTCTACGTACACGGTAACCGGGTGTGTAGTCTCAATGTCACACGCATGGTAACCGGGCGTGTAGCCTCAATATCTATGTACACGGTAACCAGCAACCGGGCGCGTAGCCTCAGTGTCTACGTACACGGTAACCGGGCATTTTGTTTTGTGGGCGGGCGCTTGAGCCAGGTGCACGGTAACTGCTTCGCTCCCTTCGTGACCTTGACCCTTTTCCTGTTTCACTCCGCTTTTTATGTCCCAAAACCACGAAAATTATCCCAATCTACTCCCCGTCATCTTTCCTAGTTTAGTTTAGTTTTAGCAGAGGTTTTACGGCACTCGCAACTGCATAAGGT
>NW_004797961.1:343702-347878 GCF_000002075.1 Aplysia californica
TCTCTCTCTCTCTCTCTCTCTCTCTCTCTCTCTCTCTCTCTCTCTCTCTGTCTCTCTCTCTCTCTCTCTCTCTCTCTCTCTCTCTCTCTCTCTCTCTCTCTCTCTCTCTCTCTCATCTGTCCTCTGTGTATCTATTCTCCCTCTCTCTCCCATTAAAAAAAAAAAATATTTTCTATTTTCCTAGCTTAAAGGAAAAAGAACTTGGGTACCCTTTACACGTTTTGTCGTTTCTCACCAAAGTTCTGGTTTTTCTGAATCTGTGTACAGCTGCAGACAGCCAGTCTCCTCTTTGTTGACAACCCAGTGGGCACGGGCTTCAGCTATGTCACAGCAGAGAACGCCTACACCACCAACTTGCAGGAGATCTGCGATGACCTACTTGTTGTGATGACAGAGTTCACCAAGTCTTTCCCTGCCTTTCAGGTACCATATTGTTTATATATATAGTCTTGCTCACACATACGGAACATGTGTGTAGCAAAACATGCACATAGCTAACAGATTTTCAGCTCCCAAGTTTTTATCTCATACTGCCTTGATAATCTTTGTATTTAAAAAACATTAATAGGGAAATTTGTACAGAACAAAACGATTTCTATGTTCTGCCACTTTCTCTAAATACTCAGAAGACTGTTTTTTTAGTGACTTTCATACTTCATATCTTAAATTTAAGGCAGGAAGTGTTGTAATTGTTCTTTTTTTAAAGCAATAGAGAGAAAGAAATATGGAGCCAATAACATGCTGACATCCAGTACGTCAAATCTGGGGTAGATTTTGTAAACCTCAAGTTAAAAAGTTACATTCATGAAATATTTGTACTGTGTATTATTGTGTATGCAAAAACATGATTCCAACTTCAGTGTTTTTGTTGCATACTTTTGTTAATTCGAAGTCTTATTTTGAGTCTTGAAATTTGTTTTATTTCAGAAAACGCCGTTTTATATTTTCTCTGAATCATACGGTGGAAAGATGACTGCAGGATTCAGTGCTGTTCTTTACAGTGTAAGTGGACTGACCTGTGTAATACAAGTCTTATATATGGGAAGGTGGGGGAATTCCTCACCCCCACTTACAGCCCTTGGAACCAACAGAAATCTGTTTGACATTCAGCTTTAATCATTTGCTTCTGTCTGCCATGTTTTATTTTTCAGTTCAGCTTTAAAATTAATTTCTTGCATGTCTGTCTTTTTATTTTCATTTTGGCATGTGTGCTCATGTGGGTGTGGAATTGCCCAGCAATATTACATTTTTGATTAAGTTGAAAAATGGAAGTATGGGGATGGAGATATCGTAGAATTCATATTATATAGGTTTTTATACCTGTCATTTTTGGGTAAAACATAGAATTATCAACTAGTTCCATAAAAGCAATCTTTCTTTAACTATTTATGCCAAGGATTATTTTATCTTGTTGAGCATAAAGTGTGTGGGATAGGAATGACTGATGACTTTGCTGCAATGAGTTGCTTGTGTTGGGAAAAGTCACTTGTGAATAAGTTTCATTTTTTTCTAAATGAGGGGAACAGCTTAGGAAGTGAAAGCAAGGAGAGAAACTAAAGTGTACTCTCTTTTCATATCAATGAATTGGTTTTTGTCTTGGAAAGAAAAAGTGTGCTGGGAAAAGGATATTGACTCACCTCGAATGAGTAAATTTGTGTTTTATTGCAATGATTCTGATGGATAACTTTTTAAACTCTCCATTGTATTGAATCCACAGGCGATCAAGAAAGGAACAATAACGATGAACTTTCAAGGTTTGGCCATGGGTGACTCGTGGATTTCTCCCGTAGACTCCACCAACTCATGGGGACCCTACCTCTATGCCACAGTAAGGACTTGACACTTTAGAGAGTTTAGAGCAGTGCTATTCGACCTTTTTATAGACAGCACCCACTTTTGCCAACTTTAAGAGGCTAGAATTTCCACACAGCCCACCTATATGTCGTATTTCCAGACGGAACATAAGGTTGTTGTTGTTGTTATCCATCCAGCAACAGCTGGGCTCTCGCCCTTCTGTCCAATGCCATGTAGTGATAAGTGCAGTGTTGCTGCAGTTGCTGTAAAGTTCCGTGAGTATGTTGTCAAAGTTAGGTCTCGGAGGGAAAAGTGTAGCTCTGATGTCATTTAGGGCTGTAAAGGGGAAAACGTGATGATCCACAGTCTCATATGCACATAGTCACATAAAAGACACATTGGGGGAAGTTCTGGTTTTATTTTGTTCAAGTGAAAGTTGAGTTGTATATGTTCTGTTGGTAGGCAGAAGATAGTGGTCTGTTTCTTTCTCTGTAGGTGGTTGATATTAGAATTACAAAGGTCTATCGGACACTTTTGGCCATTTTGGGTTCCTAAGATCTTGAGGTTAGAAAAAACCAAATGTTCTATTCACTTTATCAAAATTGTAAGATTATTCGGAGTAGTTATCATCAAGATATTCAAAGAATTGCATTTGAAAAAGCTTGACATGTTGTGAAGCTCAAAATTCTTAACTTAAAATTTTTCAAAACTGGGTACTGAGCACATAGAACTTGGTACTTTTAGGGTAGCACTTTGCCTGTGACAGAGGAGTCACCTATCACTGTCTTCAGAGGTCTATGGAGAAAACTGCACAGTTTGTGTGCACCAATGGACTGACTTTCTGACTGTCATTGAAGATGAAGAAGAAGGAAAGGAAATTGTCTAAATATCTGAGTACAATGACAGAGTACCAGATTTTATTAGTCAGTGGCTTCCTCTGTCTATTTTCAGTCCATTATATCCTGGTCTGGCTTAGAACGAATCGGCAAAGTGGCCAAGAAAGTTGAAGATCTGGTCAACAAAGGTAAGCCAGAATTTGTTGGGAAGGTTTTACTCGTGGTTTCTGCCCAGTTTGCATTCTTGTTCTTATTGATTTTGTTTTCTTGTTTTTGAATGGGCTACTGGACAAGTCTCTTTTCCTGATGTATTTTATTTGATATCCTTTTTTGTGTGCCTTTAATGGATGTTTTTCAGTAAAATCCACCTCAGAAATGTGTTTTTAAATAGACTCTACATAAAAGGTGTTAAACCCCAAAAATACAATTAGAAAAAAAACTGCTCTACGGCTAGAAAAATGCAGGTTTCTTCGATTTCATTATTTTGACGGGGGCCTGATTTCACCGTGCTGCCTCACATCCTCACATATGTGAGGCAGTGTGGTGGAATCAGGCTCTCGTCAAAATAATCAAAGTGAAGAAACTGGCATTTTTCTGCGGGTTTGTGAATTTTATTCAATTTTTTGTTTTTTGGCTCAACCCCTTTCATGCCCATTAAAGAACTCATTTTTGTGTGGATGTTTCTGAAAAACGTTGATGAAAAGTACAAAAATGTAAATTTTTAGTTACCACGGACTCTTAAGCTTAGGAAATAACTAATCTTTGGTGGCCATTTTCTCACTAATTTTACCTCTGAAAACAGGTGACCCCTACCTCCTTCTTTTGCAAATATCTCGACTTGTAGTCAAGATAAATGGATGTTTTTTCATCCAAATTAAATAAAGACCAGTGAACAAGCTTTAAGATGATGATACCAATAACTCTACATGCCCAAAAATTGACGAGAGCCTGATTCCACCACGCTGCCTCACATATAATAATGTTCTCCAGGTGAGTTTACAGAAGCCACCAAAGCCTGGAACGAGCTGGAGGACGTTGTGGAAGTGGAGGGGTCTGGTGTGAACTTCTACAACATATTGCAGTGGCAAGGGTCGGAGACTAAGGTGGCCAAAGATTTCTCCAAAAGTCATATAGGTGAGCATTGCCTGTCTTTGTAAAGAGTTATCTTGTAGAGATTTTTACTTCTCTGCCTTTTGGCTCAGATGAGTGCAGTATCTGTTCCCGACTTTTCCTCCGGCCTTTTGCCCACTGGTAAGCGGGATGGATGCTGCAGCAGCTGATGAGATACGGAGAAATCTGTCCCTCAATTATGTTCAGTGGATGGATTACCGCCAATAATAAAAGAAAAAATCTTGTAGAAATTTTCTTTGACCTATAGTGCTTTCTTTTCCTTTATGTTGTGCTCTTTTCCATTGTGTAAAGAAACTTTTTATTCGTTTGCTGGTGCTCTGATGTAGTCTGCTTCTTCTTTCCTATCAAACATCTATCGCCCTTATCTTTCTTTTTTCTTTTTTTTTTAACTTTCGAAGCAATACCTGTGAAGTTC
>NW_004797961.1:347978-349475 GCF_000002075.1 Aplysia californica
TCTAAATGTTTCTTATTTTTCTTACACTTCTGGGAAGATATCTTCTTTTAGTATGTATACAATTGAAGGTTTTTGTCTGGAAACTGACTGATCTAATTACTAAATGAATTTTTTTTTTTTTTTTCAACATATTCTGGAATGTTCGCACTCAAAGTGCAGCAGCTGCATTGGTTCTGGACCATGCTGGTTTCCTTGTACATTGTCATGTGTTTAGGGGGGTCATTTTGTTTTTTTAGCAGCATGATTCCCTTACTCTTGAAATGGTTGAGAGGCTTGCTGCATTCAATATCAGTGAGAAAAGGTGCATGCAGCTCAGCATTTTTCTAAAAAAAAACCCCAGACTTCTTTGTGAATAAATTTCTCGGAAGAGTAAATACTAAGTGAAAGATTGTTTTCCATTATGCATACTTTCTTGTATCCCTTTTGAAACACATCTACCCACTGCTTCAAAACAAAGTTATCTTCAGCTATGTGGATTTTGTTATATATTGAACATTATTCTTTGCTTTGTGTGTGGTTGGCGGGTGCTCTAGTGTGGTTTGCTCCTTCTTTCCTATCAAACATCTATCGCCCTTATCTTTCTTTTTTCTTTTTTTTTTTACTTTCGAAGCAATACCTGTGAAGTTCAGGACTTAATTGACCAATTGTGTTGCAGGTGCCATAAAGCTCATACTTGAACTGAACACATGCTATGTTTTACTTACCCTCCTCAAAGGTGTGATATGAATTTTCTCTTTCTTTTCCAGAGCTACTTTTTGATCGACACGTTGGGTCAATTATTTCTGATGACCTTGATGCCCTGATGAATGGACCAATCAGGAAGAAGCTGAAGATAATTCCAGATGATGTAGAATGGGGAGGTAAGACTTGAGAGCATTTAGTTGACTATAGCCTGTGGGTTAATTGTTTAGTCTGCCCTTCGGGTTCTAAGTTTGCTTATTTTTCTGTGGTGAATTGATATGGATATAACACTAACTGCACCTGAATTGAAGAATTATTTTGCAACGATGGAAATTATGTTCGTCTTGTTCATACAAAGTGAGAGTGACACATAGCGGAACAAATAAAATTGAATTAATGATTATACATGTATGAATGCTTAGTTTTGTAAGCACAGTATTCTCAAATTTGTAATAATTTTTTTAGATAATTTTTCTCCGTATCACTTTTGAAACTTTTGGACTCTTTTGAACAAGACTGTCATTCAGTGCTTTATTTAGAGAGACTACTATGTATAATTGAATTAAGATGTCATTCTTTTAAAAAGAATTGCCCTTACATTTTCCTTTGCACAACCACACCATCTGGTCAGTACAGCAACATGCTTTCTGTGAAGAGAAATTTGATATAGATTTTCACTTCACTTGCTTTTGTTTTGCAGATTCTGATAAGAAAATCATTAAAAATTCATATGTGTGACAGCATAATGTTTAAAACCATTTTTGACTCTTTACTTCCTTCTTTCTTATCAAACCTCTATCATCCTTATCTCCCCTT
>NW_004797961.1:350414-351783 GCF_000002075.1 Aplysia californica
TTTGTTACTCTCTTGTAACACCTCTAATCTTCTGGTGCTCATATGACCTTATGCAGTTGCAAGCGCCGTAAAATCTTTACAAAAAACAAAACTTCTTTGCTTTCTGGAAACAAAGTCACAGACAATTATGATGGTTCTTTTTTTTGTGGATATTTCAGTGAACGATCTCATCAACAACACTCCACTGAAAGTGGTGGTGTACAGTGGACAGCTGGACCTGATCTGTGATGTGCTGGGTAAGTCACAAATGTGGGAGGTTGGTGGGTGCTCTGGTGTGGTTTGCTCCTTCTTTCCTATCAAACATCTATCGTCCTTATCTCCCCTCCTTTTTTATGTTTGTTACTCTCTTGTCTAATCTTCTGGCTCTCAGATGACCTTATGCAGTTGTGAGCGCCGTATAACCTCTACTAAAACAAAACAGACAAGTCACAAATATTGCTACCTCAGAACTACAAGGTTCTATCTGACATTTTTGGCCTTTTAAAAAAATTACTAAGATCATGATGTCAGAAACCAAATGTTCTGTCTGCTATATCTAAATTGTGCGATTATTCAGAGCTGTTATCAAGAAGTTCAAAGAATTTGTATTCGAAAAATCTTTGATGTCAAATTTCTGAAAACTAGGTACTGGGCTGATAGAATTTTGTAATTTTCTGAGATAGTGAGTTGATGTACAGCCAAATAGACTGGTTTACTGCACCTCCCAGGCCTAGCCTAGTTAGTTATACCTTTAATTATCAAAGTAGTAATAATACCTTTAATTATCACAGTAGTAATAGTGGTCATAGTGCAAATAATTTCTATAGCACCCACTCTCATACAATATAGCTGGGTCTGTTGATGCCTTTGGCTTCTCATTTGTTTTAGGATGTTGATGCTTGTGGCTTCTTCTGCAGTTGTGATACATACAGAACTACATCATGGTTCATGCCAAAATGTTAACAATAGCAAGGTGATTGCCAATGTGTAAAGAGGAGTGTTGATTTTCTGCTTGAATGCGGTAACATGGATTTCTGAAATTGCCCGCGTTTTGCCCGACTTTTTGATACAAGTTGTATGAGACGTCACGATCTGTAAATTTTGAGTCCCAGTCTGAGTGCTTCCATACGGGGTCTGAAAATTAATGCTTTTCTGGGTTTTTTTGTTTGTTTATCTGGATTTTTCGGGGTAGTCAATTGGCACACCTTTGTGTGCATTGAAGAACTTAAATAATATATAGTGTGGATCTATTCTCTTGCCTGCTTTCTTTTCTTTCCAAACACAGTCTACTGGGTGCATCGTTGGTGCAGTTTATATCTTGCTGGACTTTGGTGCATCTGGCCTGGTTCAAATCTCCGACAGGACATTCTTGAACTCAGGTTTTTTGGGA
>NW_004797961.1:351883-356857 GCF_000002075.1 Aplysia californica
AGGGGGGGGATTTCAAGACTTCCCACTTCATTGGTTTGGTTTGTTCAACTGTGGAAAAGAACAAGCCAAAGGCCAGTAAAGGAAGACATACAGGTGAAGAAATGGAAATGGATTAGGCACACCCTTAGGAGACCCCCGACAAGCATCATCAGACAGGCTTTGACGTGGAATCCTCAAGGAAAATGACCTGGAGGCGAGCGGTACAAGCGGAAATGAAAAAGGCGGGGATATCAGGGAAACGGCTAGAAAAGGATGTTCAGGACAGGCTTCGCTTGAGAAATATTGTTGATGGCTTATGCTCCACTAGGGGTTGAAAAGGGCAAGAGAGAGAGGTTTGGTTTTATTAGAGATGGACGTTTGATTTAGAGTAGCCCTGTTTTAAACAACCTCGAAATGTTGAAATGGGTTTTAACACATGCAGATGCACAGTTTTTTTGCCTTGACCTGATTTCTTTTTTTCTTTTTAATTATTTCCAGGGACAGAGTCGTGGTTCTTTTCCCTGGATGTTGGGAAGAAGTTCAAGTCTGGGAAAAAGAAGGCGTATCCGTGTGACGGTTCTTCCATCTGTTACTTCGGACAGGAGCTTGGGAATGTCCAGTTTTATTGGATTCTCAATGCTGGTCACATGGTAAGATATTGTCCCATCCATCTTAAACAATAATGATGATGATAATAATAAAGATAATATGATAATAATAATAATAATAATATAATGATAAATAATATAATAATAAAAATATAATAATAAAAATAAAGACCATTCCTATAGCACCCACTCCCTGATGCTGCTGGGGTGTTCAACAATTCTTTCAAATATACATACAAATACACCCATAACCTGACAAAGAACACATAAACAAAAAAGACATTCACTGTGGCTACTGATCACACTTGTTGTTGGAACAAGAGTCAAGCAATATGATAAAATAAGATTTAAATAAATGAGTTTTTAGATCAGATTTTAATGCGGTTAACCCTATCTGTACATCGTGTTTTACTATCGTGTCCATACTATTTGGGGAACTCTGTGCCACAACTTTTCAAAGAGGAAATTTACTTGTTAATCCGATCCGTACGCTTTGCTTAGCAGCCTGTCAAAATGATTTTTTGAGAAATACTGAAAGTTTCAAAGAGATCTTCGCTCTAGAAGTATTCTAAAATGTGAAGAAGACAACCCCTGGGGTACAAAATGACCCCAGGCGTACAGACAGGGTTAAATAAATGAGTTTTTAGATCAGATTTATATGCAGTTATAGTAGGTGTCTCTCTCTAATGCAAATCTAGTGTGGAACCTGGAGAAAAATCACAGAGAATGATGTACAGAAAATGGAATGACGTGGAATTATGGCCAAGAAGTTAGCCTAAAATAAGAAAAAAAATTAAGAAAGTGTTTGTTATTGGTCCATACCCTGATCCAGGGTGAGAAGGGCAATGATGGTGATGATCTTGCGTGTCGTCTAGTGGGTGGTTGGTGGGTGCTCTGGTGTGGTTTGCTTCTTCTTTCCTATCAAACATCTATTGTCCTTATCTCCCCTCCTTCTTTTTTTGTGTTTATTACTCTCTTGTAACACCTCTATTCTTCGGCTCTTATATGACCTTATGCAGTCGCGAGCGCCGCAAAACACAGAGTTCTCTGAGCTCACAGTTCTTTAAAAATTTCTGTGTTTTTAAACCATGATGTGTTAGTTGTCCATGATGGTAGATATAATAATGCAATGTAGCCAAGTCTGAGATTAAAAGAAAAAAACGTCTGATCGTAGAACATTAAGTTTATAATTATTGATAAATTCAAGGCTACTTTTTAAAAATTGATTTCTTTTTTTTTTTTTTACATCTCAAACTTCATATCTAGTTCATTTGTATTTTCTTTGTATAATGACTTTAAACCGACTAGATCTAACACAAAGATATATTTATGGCATCAGAATGTTGGTAAGAAGGTAGTCAAGGTAGAATATATAACTACAGAGATATTTTCTCTATCAAAGTCTTTGGCCTGGCATTTTTTCTTTCAGTTTGTTGTTATGTAATCATTTAATGGGGTTTTTAAAATGCTCTCTCTTTCTTGTAGGTGCCACAGGATAACGGACCTGGTGCTCTAGCTATGGTCAACAAAGTGATTGAGTAGACGGTTCTGAGCAAGGTGGACATTCGACTGCTTGGGCCATATTTTTGTATAAGCTTTTTTCTACGGTAATCTCATGGTTTGCAAAATATTTTGCTGTAAACTCAGGTCTCCACTGCTGACTTAAAGCTTTTGACTTAGGTCTGAAAGGTTCAGAAATAGATCTGTGTATTTGGTAACGTGTTTTTTGTACAGACTAGCATGCACATAGCGAAATATGCATAGCAAAGAGATTTTAAAGTTCGGAATTAAAAGTTGTACTTGTGTGTTCTTTACATTTATTTGAATAACTTAGCCAAATTCATACGTAACGATAAGATTTCTGAGTCCTACTTATTCCACTATGTGCACTCTAGACTGTATATTGTGTGTGTATTAAGATACCATGAACCCGGTCTAAAGCTTGTTCTTTACATTTCCACAGACTTATTGTCTTACAAGTTTCTGCACATTTTAAAAGAATTGCATTCAGTTCAGAGAAGCTATTTTTTTACACAGATGTTACAAATAGATTTACTATTTCAGCAATAGACCCATATAAATTCATTGTTTCTGGCTGTCTGTTGGCCATGAAGGTCCAAGTATTTGGATGGCCTCGGGCACTGACGATCTACTAACTAGTCTGGAGACAAAACTTCTTACGTGATCAAAATGTCTATATTTTCTGTCCCCGTCGTTTTATGCAAGAAAAATTCTGAAATTATGCAAATTGAGCCCAAAAATGTGACATTATGCGATTATTTAAATTTTATCAAAGAATGATAAAGGAAAATAATAAGAAATTATGCAAAAAATGATCAAATTTTGCTAAATTATGCGGGGTGCATAAAACCACAGGGACAGTATTTTGCCGACAGTGTCGAGAAAAACAGATTTTCTCGACACTGCTACTGTTAGCAAGATATAGATACTTTGATAGCATGACTGTTTGGCATACTTCTAATATTGATCTGAAAGCTTAGTGGGATATAAACAGACATGTTGTGAAACGATGTTAATTTGCTGTTTTTGACTCCTACAAGTCTGACATGTCTACTGACTAGATGCTGCAGTACTTTTTCCCTTCTTGTTTTCCTCATTTATCACACTTGCCTGTATCTGCTTGCCTGTTGGACTTACTATAACTACATCCAGATACTTTAAATTTTCATTAAAAAAAAATTTGGTTGGTGATACAAGTTTGTAGCATGAAATCTGTCTTTTTTTACGATGAAAATGGTAACCTATGCTTATTTTCATTGAAACTTGCGGCATCAAAACAGGAAGTAGGCCAAGGACTTTTGTAAGAGTTAAGGCGTAAAAGTGTCAAGAGGGAAATTTGGAGTTTGATGGTTTGTGCCCGAAGCTTTCGATTTGATTCTTCTTCTACCCCGTTCAGTTCTGTATTGATTTTTATACTCAAGGTTCAAGATTTTGTTTATATCTTTTTCCTGTATTGCGTGCCAACCTTCACGTAGATGTAAAACTGAGATCACTATCTCATACTACAATGTTTTTACTTTCTTTGTTTTCTACTCACTTATATTATATGCAAGTCATGTCGGTCTAGATGTGATTGGCTGTCCAGTAGATGTTATTTTATTTAGCTCTAGGAGATCTAGATCTTAAATGTGAATTTTCAGTTTGGTAAAAGCCAGTAGTATTGTTTCATTACTTTTGTCTGTTGTTTAAGTTTTGAGTGTTTTTTTAAAATGTGCCATTGGAGGGCTGGTTTAAAGATATATTATTATATTGGTGGGTGTTTTTTAAAAATAAGGATGCAAATTTTCTATTTAGTTTCACTGTAGGACCTACTTAACTTAGTGACAGTTGAATTAAAGAATGTAATACGTTATTTCATTGCGGAGAGCACTAATTGATACTTGAAATGCCATACTGTTTGTGTGTGTGCCTCTACTGTTGTCAGTGTACACATATTGAGAGTGAATCCTATGAATATGATATAAGTGCCTTTACAAGGGGTATGTTTGGAAGTGTAAACCACTTTAAGAGTTAATTAAAGTGTGGGTGGTTGGCGGGTGCTGTGGTGTGGTTTGCTTGTTCTTCCCTATGTGAAACATCTATCGTCCTTATCTCCCCTTCTTCTTTGTTATGTTTGTTATACTCTCTTGTAACACCTCTAATCTTCTGGCGCTCATATGACCTTATGCAGTTGCGAGCGCCGTAAAACCCTCTACTAGAACTAAACTAAACTTTAAGCAGTTCCTGTGGATACGTGCCTGTGTGTGGTTTATGTTTATGTTATATGTGTCATGATTTATTAAAAAAGTGTTCCAAAAACAAAATAGTCCAAGTTGTTTTTGTCCTTTTTCGTTTTCAAAAACTCTGACCAATAATAATTTGTTTCATTCCTGTTGGGGATGGAGGTTTAATTCGAACTGGAAAGTACTGCCACTTAAAGTTAAATTTCGAGGTACAGCTGCTGAAAGTTGTTAAATACCAAGATACTGTTGCCTTGTAGGCTTACATAGTGTGAAATTATGGAGTATTGCCACTGAAAGTTCAATTCCAAAGTCAAATTCTGGAGTACCACCAATTAAAGTTAAATTTGGAGGTTAAATTCTGAAGTATCACCAGTTAAAGTTAAATTCTGAAGTACTGCCTATTAAAGTTAATTTCGGAGTAATGATATTCTTAGTCTTAGTACTTTAACTTAGTGCCACATCCACTCTGTGAGGGATTGGAGGGTGCTCTGGTGTGGTTTGCTCCTTCTTTCCTATCAAACGTCTGTCGTCTTTATCTCTCCTCCTTTTTTGTGTTTGTTACTCCATTGTAACACCTCTAATCCTCGGCACTTATATAATGACCTTATTGTGTTGTAAGTGCTGTCAAACTCTAATGAAACCCC
>NW_004797961.1:359659-361030 GCF_000002075.1 Aplysia californica
ACACACACACACACACACAAAACACACATACCTACACTCACACACATACACACTCACACTCACACACACACACACACACACACACATACACCCAAACACACATACACAAAACAAATATAATGTTCTCAGCTCACACACAAATCCAAATACACAATAATGTACACGTTAATAAATCACTTTACCCTCAGATACTTGATGCATGTAATACAAACAAAAAGTGAATTGTCTTTGGGTTCAGATTGCTTTTTCGTACCTTAGAAATGAGCAAAGTTGACCCTTTAAAAAATATTCCGAGAGGATTCTCCTCAGATCTCCGCCTTTTCAACACAGATCAATGCATTATCTACACTCCCCGGTATGGGAAGGTGGGGGTAATTCCACACCCGGGGTAATTCTACACCCCCACTTACAGCCCTTAGAACCAACAGAAATCTGTTTGACATTCAGCTCTAATCATTTGCTTCCGTCTGCCCCTGTTTTATTTTTCAATTGTGCTCATATGGGTCTGGAATTGCCCCGCAATATTAAATTTTAAATTCAGTTGAAAATGGAAGTACAATCTATGGGGGTGGTGGTATCGTAGAATTCATAATATTATGTTTGGTTTCCTAACTTCTCAGACCCAAAGTAAAACTGCTGTGGGGATGTGTCCTCTTTCTACATAAAGTAGCTTCTACAACACTTGTCTCACAATCCTATTGAAGAAAAGTATGGTGTGGAATTCCCCCGTACTACATGTATATATTTGAAAGAAATACTGGCACTGGCGATAGTTAATTGTGTGTATAGTCAAAGAAGATGTATACAATGTCAAGTCATTTAAATCGACTGCATTAATTTCTTCCTCGAGTCGAAAAATTCGAAGCATAAAAAGAACGTTTTTTAAACTGTTACCTTGCCCAAATAAATTACAAGACAAACAACCCACCACCAACCCAGCTTAGTAGCACTACTGAAATACCAAGAACACAAAACTAAACTGTTTTAATGTACTTAAAAAAATAGCTTTCTAATAATAGACCTATTTGATTTCTCTTTTTTTCTGTTTTTTGTAGAAGTTTTACGCCCCAACCGACACTGTATAGATCATTTAGGAGGCAGGTAATAATAGGTCTACTAGTATAATGTGGACAAATAAACATACGATTGAATAGTAGTAGTATTTGCTTCGCACATGATCACACAACAGTAGTGAAAGAAATACGTAGGACGTAGGCTGTGGGGAAACCAGTCTTTTATGGCCTCTACACAAAGCACACTACAACATAATAATAATAATAATAAGTTATATACTTTGTATTGTTACATTGAAAATAATGGTATAGAATAATAATATCACAACTGTCAATGCACCTATTGTCAATAGTTAGA
>NW_004797961.1:361590-367367 GCF_000002075.1 Aplysia californica
ACCCCCCCCCCTCCTCCCATATCCTACTCTTGCCCTTTTAAAAACTCCCAATAGGCCATCAACAACATTCCTTCTGCGAAATCTGTCCTGTGCATCCCTTTCTACCTGTTTCCATGATATCCTCGCCTTTTCCATCTCCGCCTGTACCGCTCGCCTCTATGTCATCTTTGGTCTTCTTTTCTTATGTTTTCCTTGTGGATTCTACGTCAAAGTCTGTCTGATAATGCTTGTCAGGGTTTCCTCAGGGTGTGCCCAATCCATTTTCCTCACATATGTACCCCTCTCGTATCCCTCACCCATACACCTCTCTCGTAGCCCTCTAAGGTACATAGCAGCGTGCGTTGCTTCCTCTCAGACGCATAGCCTACCAGTAACGTATCATCATGTCTATTTCTACATCGAAGTGCCTGTGCTGAGTTATGTAACTACCCCCCCCCCAACTAAATGCTGGTGTTTTACAACTTCATCAACACAAAGTAGATACCCCGGGCCGAGAAGGATACAACAATCCAGCAGAAAGACCGAGATACTCTACTACTCACTCCATAGATATTTTCTCCACTTGGGAATCGAACTCGGATCTCCTGCATGCCACAGCGAAGCGCTTAATCGCCACTACACCATAGACGTCGGTTCTGATCTGCATGAAGGGAGCACAAATGTACCAAGTGTATTGAGAGACACAATACTCTACCCAAAAAAGCAAACAATAAAAACCCCTTGTAGGATAGACATTAGCCCGACTAGTTGAAATTTTACAGGGAACAAAACAGCATAAACGGAATGAAGCTTAAACATAGCTTAATTCTTATATTAATGTAGCCTACTTTAAAAAAAGATAAGAACTTGTCTATCTTATCTAAAAGCATTTTTAAAAAGGCAAAGATTGGTGTGGCGCTCATATGACCTTATGCAGTTGCGAGCGCCGTAAAATCCTCTACTAAAAAAAAAAGAAAAGAAAAAAAGATTGGTGTCATTGGAATTGAAGTTTATCAAAAGTTGCCGTCAAATATTGAAAATCGGTCGAGCACTAATAATTTGTACCGTAGACTTGACCTTTAAAAAATTAGCTGGCTTTGTAATAATGATATTATGTATTATGTTTATAAAAATCATTGGTTTTATCTTGAATGCATACCAATACAGAATACCAAAATAAGCATTAGATTATGTCTTCTTCTTCTTCTTCTTCTTCTTCTTCTTCTTCTTCTTCTTCTTCTTCTTCATACATTTATGCAGGTATGGATGGCATTTGCCCGCGTGCGTTATCTGTGCTCTGTTTTCTTCCTTTTTTTTCTTCCTCTATAACTCTTTTGCCAAACACTATACATCCAATCTAATGGTAGAAGTTATAACCTGTAGCGCGTTGAACTCTTGAAAAGTACACCAATTTTTTTGCCCTTAAAGCTGACTAATTAATGTCTAATATGACGTTAATGGAATAGGCTTACATGGTAATATTGTTTTTATAACAGGCGGCTAAGCTTATTTGTAATCTCATAACCAAAGGCGAGAAGATCAAAAAAGTTCAAAAGTTTAATTTTTAATACCTAGGATAATATTATTATAATTTGATCTGAAAACAAACAAGCCAAGGGGATTAGTCGAAGAATTACAAAAGCTTAAAATAATTTAACTTGAAAAAAAAAAAGGACAGTGTTAAACTCTTGAAGAAAAGAGAAACAATATTCATCCTTTCTTTCTTCAGCACCAGGTACCCGTTACTTCGCACATGTTCCATCTGCAACCTAAAAAGCACAGACTACATGCAATTTATCATAAGCTACATAGATCTATCACTTGCTTGGCTTTTTTTTTAAACGTAGGTCTATTTGTACACCCCTATCTACACAACTTGGAGCATTTAGAAGGCGGGCTTCACCTTAGCAGAGACTGCACCCACCATTTTGGAACTTCACGGTGACCGTAAAGATGGTTCCAGTAAGGAACGGGGAAGAGGGTGCCCACGTCTCTTGTGACTCATTGGAGCAGAGGAAGATAGGACTAAAGCTAACATTACTTAGACGCAAACCCATATCATCACTCACCAGCAATCTCAGATCAATGACTTACATCTATAATCCTGGAATCTCTATCTGCTATTACAGTTACTTGTTATACTAAGTATGCACGTTATATACTATTGGACACTATCATACGCATTTTTTTCCTACTAATCAGATGACGTCAATCTCATATTAATGGGCAAGGGTTAAAAATAAAAAGGAGGCGGGCTTCGACCCTGCCTGACATGGCCAACCTGGACTGAGGCTGAGAGGGATCATAAATGGTCGCTTTTAAGCACAAGGGGGCTATCCCGAAAAATGCTGTTTTGAGAAAATTGAAGGTAAAGTTTTTGCCCCTTGTTCAGTTTCTTTAAAAGACAATTAGAGTTTTCTATAACTAAACAAATATACACACCAATGAAATCAAACGTCTCTTATATGTTGGGCAATGTCCACTTATGGTGTGGGTCAAGATTTCTGGAAAGCCCCAAAATCTGTGTTAGCCCACTTGTCCTTAAAAGCAACTAAATATCTCTGCAGAAAGACCTGGATACAGCAACAGAGGCCGGAACTTGTTTCGTTTTAGTTTAAGAAACATTTCAAGTACAGAAACAGAAACACAGTAGTTCTGTACGTAAATGTATTATCATACGACTCTGAGGCTGGACAACAGTTATATTGTTACATGAAACCGTTGCACGCAGAGAGAAAAAAAAAAAGAGAGAGAGAGAGAGAGAGAGAGAGAGAGAGAGAGAGAGAGAGAGAGAGAGAGAGAGAGAGAGAGAGAGAGAGAGAGAGAGAGAGAGAGAGAGAGAGAGAGAGAGAGAGAAAGACTGGCACACATGTCCCTGGATTAACAATCTACGATTCACGCGCAAACGAATAATGGTCTTAATGGTGTATATCATTTAAAAAAATTAATATTGCTTTGGATGAAATTATTTCAAAAGGATTGCTACATCAATAGAAAAATATATGTAATAAATCTGCGGTTTCTCTATAATTATTTTATCGACACGGAAATACATGCAAGAGATGACATGTTGACATGTGATTCATAATATACAATCTACTCATGTCCAAAAATGCAAACAAAACTCCACGCCCATATGCAGGGAACGGAGGAGCAAACGTTAACAATCGGTGCGGGACTGCTGTCTACTTTTCTTCTTACGCATGCTACGTATGTTGTAGTCGTTGTAGAGAAAAGTAAACGTCACTTCCGCCCGCTAACATAAATTATTGTAATGTACAGCGCAAAACACAGCAACAACAGCAGCAGTAATGCTGGCACTAACAACAACAACAACAAGGATGAGACGTCCTGCGAACGGTACAAGAAGTCTTCCTTCATCAGTCATTATAATTTATATCACTCAGATTTGGATGTCTTCTTTACAGACAGAGACACTATAGCCCATAACCATAACCATAATAATAATTTAGCTTTTGTATGTACATGTACATCGATGCAAAACATAGCTATTTTGCATAATATTATTATTGATAATTTTCTGGAGAGGAGCATTGAGAAGCTTAATTAATGATAATATTGCCATACATTAGGAGCTTGGCAGGGAAGTGGGATGTCCAACATTCTTCGCCTCCTTCTCCTCCAACACGGGTGCGATAAAAGGCCACAAGCCTAAGAAAAACCCAAGGCTTAACAACAGAGTGTAGGAAAGATTCTCAGCGCTGTTACTGTTGGCAAGAAGAACGCGCAGACCGGCGACTGCTAGCAGTACTAGCAGTAGGATAACTTCTACCAACATGAGGAAGGGCTTTAGCAGGGCGCGGCGGGAAGCTAGTCATAAGGAGAGGAGCCACTCAGAGATCCTTCTCTCTCGCAGACGTTTGTCCACGCGTGTGTCGATCCCGTGGTCCCTCAGCATTAGCGATAACTGGTCGACTTGCTGCTCACTCTCCGTGCCCGAGTCGGACTCCTGCTCGCTGATGTCCGTCGCTTGCATCAACCACGGGTCGGAAATGTATTTGCTGATTTCTTTCGCCGAGCTACGGCGGTTGGGTTTGATGTCGAGAGTCTTTCGGAAGAACTTGAGTATTCGGGGTGAGAATTTCCGCCATTGTGACGGTATTTTGGTTGTCTTTCGCCTCTGCCACAGGATAAACTCCTTGAAGTATACATCCCCGATGTCGGCGTTTTCCCAGGGGAAGTTTCCGGTGAGCATGCAGAAGAGGAGAACGGAAGTGGCCCACACATCTGCGCCGGTGGTGACGAGAATACTCTCGTTCCTCACCGCCTCGCATACTTCCGGCGGAGTGTAAGGAATGCTGCCATTTGTTTTTCGAACCATCGCACCCTCTCGCCGAGTCATGCCGAAATCCATCAGTTTCACTCTGGAGAAATCTGGACACATGACGAGAATGTTCTCGGGTTTGATGTCTCGGTGGACGAGCTTTTTGCTATGCATGAATTCCACGGCGGAGGAAATCTGCCGGATGACGAGTTTCGTGTTCGCTTCCGACATTCCGATTTGCGGAGGGATGAAATCGAACAAATCGCCCATCGGAACGTACTCCAAAGCAAACACGTAGCTGGCTCTCGTTTCAAAAGCGACGTTGTAGCTGTCCACAATGTTTGCGTGCGGAGACAGATAATAGCTGAAGTTGAACTCTCTTTGGAAATCTCGAAGTTTCGTTGAGGATTTTGGAAGAATTTTTAGGGCTATCTTCGTCCCGGTGTCTTTACAAGTGGCCTGAACGACCTTCCCGTAGGTGCCCCTGCCCAGATCTCGGTCGATCTCGTAGTGCTCTCTGAGGTTGAGCATCTGCAGGTTCTCCGACGTCGAGCATCGCGGCGACCTTGACTTTGACCTCCTGGGCCGCGCCACTTCCTCCTCTGACCCCGAGTAGCGCAGGGAGGAAGTCGGGCGTGAGAGGAGAGTGGCGGGGATGTTCTCTTGCGGTGGTGGTTTGGTGACGTCATTCTGGGAGGGCAGCGCCATGTCCCGAACAACCTCCTCTCCTCCTCCTCCTCCGCTCCTTCCTTCCTCCTCCGTGCCTCTCCCCACTTCCTGCACCGGCTGCCCGCTCCTCCGAGACGAGGTGAAGTTCTCCTTGGCGAAGCCGTAGAGGAACGTGACAAACTGATTCAGACGACAGCCGTCGGCGGAACTCTGAAGGTGAAGATGATGCATTGATCACGTCACATCCTCACCACATTTCTGCATGCCCTGGGTGGTGGACATGAACCGGTAAAGCTTTCCCCGCGAACATGGTGTCGTGTCTTTTCATTCGCTGTAGAAAAAACCCTCTGCTGTGCTAGAATAGTATCTCCCCACTACATAATAATTTATATCCACGTCTCATGAAAGCTCGCGACACAGCAAAGACGACTGGCAACGCCCAAAGAGCAGCTGAGTCGCAGAGACGTTGATCATGTTTGTCCAGTCACAATGTACGTAGGGTAGAAATTCGGCGTCAAGGCAACCCCGTAGACGCTGTCTATTGACTGTTGCTCGTGCTAGGGTCTCAGATCAGCAAACAAAGCGCCACTTTCAGCCACTGGATCTCACGACCTAGGCATAACCTCCCCGCTTGCAGTTCTCTGACCACACATCTGTGAACAGAAACGGAGAAACAATGCGTGAACAATTGGTCATTTAGCCGTTGTTAATCAGTACTGCCAAAAAAATAAAAGGCCAGATACCCAATACAAGCAACAGACAAACAGACAAGTTAAGGGACAGACTTCAGATATATAAATATTTTAAAAAACCAACACCCCCCCCAAAAAAAAAATTTAAAAAA
>NW_004797961.1:367484-370278 GCF_000002075.1 Aplysia californica
AAAAAATCAAAAACAACAAAAAAACCCACAAACAAACCACCAAAAAAAAAAAAAAATACAAAACGAACAAACCCCACAAAAGCAACCTCAGCATCAAAGTGACCTGTTTTTTTTCAAGAGACGACTCACTAACCTTTGACACAACTGGCAGCTGAGATCTGATTGTCAATCTGGAAATTATGTTGGATTTACTTTGCACTGCCTAGATGGCTGTGAGCAGCAGTTTAAGACAATCTCGCCACAGCCCCTGGGGCTTCTTGAAATGACACTAAAGGACCCTGCCCAGCTCACAGGGGTCGAATAGAACTTGTCTAAACCCTGGCTTCCACAAATTTGCTATAAATTTATCTCAAGTAAATTGTGAGTGCGCGCGCGGGTGTGTGTGTGTGTGTGTGTGTGTGTGTGTGTGTTAGTGTGTGTGTGTGTGTGTGTGTGTGTGTGTGTGTGTGTGTGTGTGTGTGTGTGTACGCGCAGAAGGGGGGGGGGGGGTAATGCTTAGATTTGGAGGTAAGAGAAAACCTAGTCGACATAGTATGGTAATATTAATATTCAAGAGACAGACTGCTTCGGCCTTGCCTGCCAAAATCTGCCCGTTCTCAGAAGGAGAGACTAGAACTTTCGTGCGAAAAGATCGCTCGGTATATCGCTACCTCAGAATTACAGAGTTCTATCTGATATTTTCGGCCGTTTTGAGTTCTCGAGACCTTGAGACCAGAAACAAAAGGCTCTATCTATCTGCTCTATCAAAATCGTAAGATTGTTCGGAGTCGTTATCAGGATATTTAAAGAATTGCATTGAAATAAAGCTTGACAGGTTGTGAAACTAAACCCTAATGACGTCAGATCTCCACAAATTAGGTACTGAGCAGATAGAACTTTGTTGTATTCTGAGGTAACGCTATGTAGGCCTACTCAAAATAGATTTCCCCAGACGGGAATGGAAGTCAAGTCTTTAGTGTGTTACGGCTAAGAGCCTAACCATTGCAGCACAGAGGACTCCGTTGCCCCTGGTTTGTCGGTTTGTCAGTTTATCTAGCCGTTCTTCATTTCCCAGCGCGTGCGTGAGCCATTGTGATGCTTCAGCTGTTTGCCATTTCTCAGGGCACTGCGGCACTCGATGTACCGTAGTGAGTCTACCAGGCGCGCAGCAGTTGTTTGCTGTTACGTACACTACGCTACTCACTCCCCCAAGTCCCCCTAGTCCCTCAAAATCCGCGCCCCCCCCCGTCGTCGTGCATCCCCCAGAACAAAACATAAATACTCCAGGCCCCTCCCCCCGCCTCCAAACCCTCGCCCCCCAAAAATAATCCCACTCCAAAAACCCAACAGACCCACAACGTCTCAAAATCTGTTAATGAAAAGCAGAGCTTTGTCGTGCGTATGATTGCATGTGTGCAAGTGTGTGTGTGTGTGTGTGTGTGTGTGTGTGTGTGTGTGTGTGTGTGTGTGTGTGTATGTGTGTGTGTGTGTACGCACTCGTGTGTGTTTGAGGATGGAAGGGAAGGGGAGGGGGGAGGGGGGGCGTCACATTTTCAAACAGACCAGGAAATGATAGTCCAGTACAGAGAGAGAGAGAGAGAGAGAGAGAGAGAGAGAGAGAGAGAGAGAGAGAGAGAGAGAGAGAGAGAGAGAGAGACAGAGAGAGACAGAGAGAGAGACATACAAGCGGGCTGCAGTTCTCAAACATTCAATAATTTCGATCCCAGAGACAGGCGAAGAAAAGAGGGACCACAAAAAAAGAGGAGGAAGAGGAGGAAAATTTGTTCAAATAGGCTTATAAATCCCTGATTTCTCCCGAAATCCCCAAATTACGGTCTAATTGGATGCAAGTCCCGAATCGATTTCGTTTCTGAGCCCGACAGGATGAAGCAGCATCGATGCCAGGAAAAAAAGTTGCAGTACAGTTCCTGAAATCTGAAGCTTTCATCTTTTAAGCTACCAATTGCTGTTTCATACAGAGAAAAAAATCAAGCCTGTCTTGGCTACGACCCCCTCCCCCGTCCCCCCCCCCCCAATTAAAAAAAATAAAAATCGGTTAGATATAATATCAATTTTTGCTCCAGATAACCCTCCATTATAACCCCCTCCCCACCCCAACCAGAAAAGAACAATAATACTATTACTATGCTATAGTGTTATTATTGTTATTAGTGGGTATGCTGCTACAGGTACTGGGCCAGCGAGGCAGGGGTAGACCCAGAGCAACCTACTTGGGGAAGCCCTCTCTTTAAAAAAAAAAGGGGGTGTCTTCGAATATTGGCACGCATATTGTCGTAAAATGTCACGACCTGTCAAAAATAAAAAGCACCCCTCCCCCCAAATACCGATAACGTTCGTTTCGGGCAACCTTTTTCCTACTTTTTATATATCCAAAATGCGTCACCACCAAGAAATGAGGTTGTATCAAATGCACGGTACTGATATAATATAATGGGCCTAAGGACTGAGAAAGCCTAGGGCCTAAGTCACCATCAGCATTTTCAAATGACTTTTAAAAAGTAGGCCTACCTCAAAGGGTGGGATAGCTTAATTAAATACTATCATTGTTAACAATCATTTTTTTGTCTCTATATTTTTAGGTGTGTGATTGCAAGTCTGTTTGTGAGTGCAAGCTTACTGTCGTGTGTGTATGAGTAGGCTACATAATAATATGTGTGGAAGAGAGGATGTGCAAGAGAGTGTGTATGGGT
The DNA here is from genome assembly GCF_000002075.1 of Aplysia californica. NCBI lineage: Eukaryota > Metazoa > Mollusca > Gastropoda > Aplysiida > Aplysiidae > Aplysia > Aplysia californica. The sequence continues at coordinate 370,175 of NW_004797961.1, forward strand.
GTGAGCGCACGTGCATTTGTGATAGTTTGCGTGTTTGTTTGTTTGTTAGTGTTTGTGTTTGTGCTTGTGTGTGTTTGTGTGTGTGCTTGTGTGTTTGTGTGTGT
>NW_004797961.1:372329-373308 GCF_000002075.1 Aplysia californica
CCCCCCACAAAAAACAAAAAAAAAAAACAGACGAAGAAAAATAAAAACAAAACACTAAACTAACGACCAAGTCAGGCATTGTAGCTTGTCAGAAAAAGCAGACAAAACCCCCCAAAATCTGGAACAAGTTGTGTTTGAAGGTGTTGCTAAGACAACCTAATTTGTACTAGATCTATCATTTCTTTTTAGCTTATCTTGGTATAACGTTCGGCGAGCTCATTGCACGAGGGCACAGGTTCAGGTTAAGGGGAAACGCTGGAAATGCCCTCTTTTAAGACACATTGTTTTAGTAAGAGTCTTACGGAACTTGTAACACAATATTATGGTCATGTTTGAGTGCCGAAGATTAGAGATGTTACAAGAACAAAAACAAATAGCCTACCAAAAAAAAAAAAGTTTAATTCATGGAAGGAGGGAAGATAATGACGATATATATTTGACAGAAAAGAATGAGCAAACCACAACAGAGAATCAACCAACCAGCAACCAGCGGACACTTTTTTTGCCGAGTGAATAATCTTGTTATGTACAATCTTTGCTGCTACACCACCGAGACGCCGTTGACGATACTTTCTGTCGATTCAAACAAAATACTCCTAGATTACTTTCGAAAGTCCTTCGGTAAACGGAGAAAATAAAAGATCAATATGGAGTGTAGAAAAAAAAACCCACCAACAAAAAACCAAAAACTATGAATTTTTTTTTTTAAAAGAGAGAAAATCATTCATTTCTCTAACACCAATATTTGGCCTACGACATTTCTCCTAATCTAGATCAGTAGTAAGATGATAGATTGTTTCTTTTTTTTCTAATTAAGAGAAGTTCTACTTTTTCATATTCTCCAGCGTCTTAAGTAACGCTCAAGATGGCGGTCAGTCACCTCCTGGCAATCAACACGCTGATCTGGATCGCATGGGGAAACGTGGTAGGTCTTCCTTCCTTCCTCAGAATCCATACCAGTGTGTCCCCCCCCTCCCCT
>NW_004797961.1:378157-379226 GCF_000002075.1 Aplysia californica
ACAAACACACACACACACACAAACACACACACATACACACACATACACACACACAAGCAAACGCACAAACCAAACACCAAACACCCTCCTCATCTAATCCTGGCAGTGGGAAGGAGACATTTTCTCCCCCCCTCTTCCACCTCTCCCCCGCTCCTCCTACCCTCTCTCTCTCTCCTCCTACCCTCTCTCTCTCTCCTCCTACCCTCTCTCTCTCGCCGAAGAAGGCGGGGTGGAAGAATAACGAATTTAGCAACACATTCCTTCCCGCTGTGCACTTGTCAAGAACGGTAACTCGAAAGCTGCGATCGATACACAAAGATGCCCTCCTCTCACTCTCAGGCCCTTTGCCTTTCGTCTTACGCTCCGTGTGGGTCATTCTCCTTCATCAAGAATGGCGTTGTCTTTGCGTCTCCACACACGCACCTATAACGCAACTCTGGATCTACGCCGCACGCACACACGCACTCACAAATACACGCACTTTCACGCACACAAAGATTCATTCAAATACACGCAAACACGCACGCACGCACGCACGCACACGCTCGCATGAATTCCACGCTTATATATACGCAAACACACGCACGCACGCAGGCAGACACACACAGGACACAGGCACAGCTCTTGTCTCTCTGACTCACATGTTCAAACATGATACAATGCACATGTAAAGTAAATATTCCTCCGTCTGTTTGATTGTCTGTTTGTCTGACGGTCTGTCCGTCTGTCTGTCTGTCTGTCTGCACGTCTGTCTCCCCCCCCCTCTCTTCTTATTATCACATTCTCGCATACACCCACTATCTTACTCTCTCTCTCTCTCTCTCTCTCTCTCTCTCTCTCTCTCTCTCTCTCTCTCTCTCTCCTCTCTCTACCACGGGCTCTCTCTTTCATCACAATCTGAACATGATTCTCAACCTAATGTAAAGACACTTTATGATATTTTACACAAACTGAATCTCTTTTTTTCAGTATCTTTAAAGCAGAATTTTCCTACAAAAGATGAGAGAGGAAGAGGTGGAGGAGGAAGAAGATGATTCAGAGGCAAGTTGCACACACAGACACACACACA
>NW_004797961.1:379659-380888 GCF_000002075.1 Aplysia californica
CCCGGCCTCCTTTTCTACATTCCCTTCTTCCCTTTATTGTTCATCGTTACACCCCCCTTCCCTGCTTCCATTCGAACACACATTACAAATTACTCGTACAATCAAATGTGAAACAACAATAACAGTAACAGCTAGCCGCAACAGCAGTAACAACAGTAGCACAACAGCAGTGACAACAACAACGACGACAACAACAACAACCACAACAACAACAACAACAACAACAGCGACGACAACAGCAACAACCAAAAACAACAACAACAACAATAATAACACCACCACCAACAACAACAACGACAATATCACAAACATCACCACCATCAGCACTACCACCAACAAAAACAAAGAATAGAATAAGAAGGAGAAATCGATAGGAAAGAAGGAACAGTACGCTGCACCATAGCACTCGCCAACCATGCATTGGACAGACGCATAGGCCTACACAATACATGTAGATCTAAATGTACGAACATAGATAAAAATATTATGTCAACTCACATCAACGTAAGCGAATCATTATATTATTATTAAATCTTGATGACCTCAACAAGTCCAGACACGTTCAACAATTTGCTAAACCAACCAAAACAAAAGAAGTTAACAAAACATCGACGAAATTAACGAGCTTAATTCTCACACAATTATAGCTAGCTGCATACCCAAGATGTAAACATACATCAGCTCTGCTTTACATTAGGAGTGAACACAAATAGCCCATTAAAGACATCTTTTCAGAATGCACTTGTTCACAACAAAAGGTTGGTTTTTTTTTTCCTCCTTTCGAAAACTCGCTATCCAAGCTCGCTGCTTTTGAACCAGGTTGCAATCGAACAATGGGGTTGAAACGAGAATAAACACCGATTTGAGCTCGTTTGCTCAGAAGACAGTATAGGCAAAGTGAAATATAGATTCAACATTTTAATTCGTATTGTCGCGTAAGCGCAGAAAAATCCTGGCTCGTGAAATCGTCTGAACTTTAAAGAAAGATGTCTAGGGCACGGAGTGAATGTGTGTGACGTCACCAGCTTGAGTGTTATGACGTCATTAAGGCATGAGCAGAGGGCAAGCCTGTTAGACAAAACATAAATCTCGTAGCTTCTGTATCTGTCTATCGTTTTTCTTGTTTTTTCTTTGCTTTTTGCTTTTTGTTTTAAATCTAAATTAAAAACGGTAAATAAACGCAAGCCCCAAGATGGCCGACAAGGTGAGTGACTATAACTTCCACACAC
>NW_004797961.1:380988-382157 GCF_000002075.1 Aplysia californica
CACACACCCACACCCACACCCACACACACTGTACTGAAAGATAAACTCCGCTGTTTTAAAAAAATCGCTTGGCAACGAAACGAAAGATAAATTTGCAATTACGTGCCGCAAGAGTTCTTAGCAACATATAATCACCGGTGCGACGGCCGAGAACAATGGGCTCCTTGTCCTTTCTGTCCACACTTTGGAGGAGGATGTGATCGAAAATTAACCCAAGGATGACGCACACCATACCTGTCATGACGCTGTGGAATCAGGCGCTCGTCAATTTGTGTAAATACAGAGTTAGAGGTCTAATTTGAAAGCTTGTTCCTTTGCATGCTTTTGATGAAAAAACAATTATTCATCTTTCTAGAATAGAGGTCGAGAACTTTTGCGATTGAAGAAGAAAGGTGTCATAGGTAAAATAAGGAAAAAAATGGCTACCAACGTTTTGTGATTTCCAAAGCTTGAACTTTTTTGAAAAACACAATTTTACATTTATTGTTTGCGCCTTTGATCAACGTTTTTTTTCTGTACATCCACACAGAAATCTGTTTTTAAATGGATATCAATTAAATTTGTCAATTCTAAAAAAATAAAAAAATCCATAATAATTGCCAAACGGGCTGGAAAAAAATTCTGCTATCTTCGATTTCATCATTTGGACGAGCGTCTGATTTCACCACGGTGCCTCACATAATAATACATTATTTTGAGTATTTCTGACGGGCTCGACAAAAGCAATTTCTTAGCTCTCTGTGGTAATGACTGCTTGACTCAAATCTGAGAGGAAATGAGTAGAGACATAATATGTTACTTTTTAATGTGATAGTGTTTTTGTTTTACAGAAATAGAACAAAATAAATCTTGGAACACAAAGAGATGACGTTTTAAAATCCGTAATTTTTTCCACGAACTGAAGCTTACCCATACACCGACATATTAACCCTATCCGAACGTCGTGTTTTACTATCGTATCCATACGACGTGGGGAACTCTGTGCCACCACTTTCCAAAGAGGAAATGTACTCGTTAATCCGACCCGTACGCTTTGCATAGCAGTCTGCCAAATTACTTTTTTGAGAAATACTGAAAGTTTCAAAGAGATCTTCGTACAAAAAGTATTCTAAAATATGAAGATTACAACCCCTAGGGGTACAAAATTATCCCAGGGCGTACGGATAGGG
>NW_004797961.1:386152-387658 GCF_000002075.1 Aplysia californica
AATGAGTTCTTTAATGGGCATGAAAGGTGTTGAGCCAAAAAACAAAAATTTGAAAACAACTCACAAATCTACGGAAAAATGCAAGTTTCTTCACTTTGATTATTTCGACGAGAGCCTGATTCCACCACGCTGCCTCACATATGTCCCTATCGACACAATTGGGATAATCCAGGAAGCGGGCTGCTTCAGCCCCGCATGTCAGGGCTAATCTGGGCTCATATAAATGCGGTAGAGCAAAGTTGCTACTGGAGTCTAGGTATTGTCTGGGTTTTGCGCTTTTTTCAACAGAGGATGGTTGGCTATGAGGTTGAACTGTGCATTCAAATGGATATAACAGGCAAATGTAGTTTACTTTACGGGGAAAAATAAAGTAAAATACCCCCGATTAGACATTATGTTCGAAGATACTTTACTCTAAACCTTCGAATGGACATTATATTCCAAAGAATTTTACTTCAAGGGACACGTAAAGTGAGATAGAACCTACCTTGGAAAGGACGTTATATTCGAAGAAACTTTACAATAATGGAAAAAGTAAAGTAAAATACCTTCGAGAGGACATTGTATTCAAAGGTATGTCCTTGCTTTAAGGGAAAAGAAAAGTGAAGTAAAACACCACCCAAAATAATGTCTATCTCCGATACGACCCAGCCAAGTGAAAAGAAAGCCCCGGCAACCCCTCAAACAACAAAAGAAGTACAGGAAATATAAGCCCCATTGGGGATTAGAACCAGGGCAGCCCATATAACAATTTAACCCAATCCGTACGTCCTGTGGTCATTTTGTACCCAGGGATTATATTCTTCACATTTTAGAATACTTCTAGTGCGAAGATCTCTTTGAAACTTTCAGTATATCTAAAATAAATCAGCTGACAAACTGCTATGCAAAGCGTACGGATAGGATTAACGAATAAATTTTCTCTTTGGAAAGTGGTGGCACAGAGTTCCCCACGTCGTATGGATATGACAGTAAAACACGAGCGAAGTGTAGTGGTACTGGACTCCAGTGTTAGAGTTTCTCGAGTTAAAAACAAGTTGCGTCGAATTAATCCATAACTTTGCACTCATGGACAGCAAACTGTTATGGTTGCCACTCTTCATTTTCTACCAAAAACTTCAGTTAGAAGTGTGTGTGTCATAGGCCTAGGCCACGCCATCACGCCCGTCTAAGGGCAAAACATCAGCAAAGATTGTAGATAAAAAGATAGTTCACTCAGCCAAAAAATTGTCCACGGAAGTCCGCGCATTGGTTCAGATGGCGCTGCAGTCTTTGTTTTGAAACTCTCTTTTGTTTCTCCAGAAGAAGAATAGGAATACGTCATGTAGCACAGTTTGTTAGTTTCGCTTTTATTGTTTTTCACACAAGTAGAGTAACTCTGTTCACAAAGTCCGCACTTTTTCAAAGAGGGCGCCACTGGATTTTGAGGACACTTTTTTAATTTGCTCAAAGAGAGGAGTGAACTCGATCTTTGACATCAGTCTCGCAAATTTAGTCAAGTGCGCA
>NW_004797961.1:391573-392477 GCF_000002075.1 Aplysia californica
CTTTCATGCCCATTAAAGAACTCATTTCTGTGAGGATTTTTCTGAAAAGCATTGATCAAAGGCACAAAAAATGTAAATGTTCAGTTACTACGGACTCTTAAGCTTAGGAAATAACTACTCTTTGGCGGCCATTTTCTCACTAATTTTACCTCTAAAAACAAATATCTCGACCTGTATTCAAGATAAATTGATATTGTTTTCATCCAAATAAAGACAGACAGGTGAACACGCTTTAAAATGATACCAATAACTGTACATGCTCAAAAATTAACGAGAGCCTGATTCCACCCCGCTGCCTCACATTTTGTTTTTAACTCCTTGATTACTTCTTCTCAATTTTTTTCTCCTGTTTTCCTCTTTATCCCCCACCCCCTCTCCACCCTCTCCACCCTCTCCACCCTCTCCACCCTCTCCACCCTCTCCACCCTCTCCACCCTCTCCACCCTCGTGTCTTTGTTCCCTTTTCTTTGTTTTTACTTTTCCTACAGTTTCTTCTCTTCTTTCACCTTCACAGCTCGTTTCTTTTGTCTTTTTCTTTACATTCCTTCCATTTTTTCCTGCCGTCTGTTCTTTCTGTCTGTCCTTGGTTCTTCACCTCTTTAAAATTTTGTTCCTCTCTTTGCACCTTTGTTTCTCTCTTTTATTCTTTCGTTTGTCTTTTTTTATCCTCTATTTCTCCTTTCTCCCTTTCCCTTTCCGTCAGCCCTTCTCTAATTTTTTTTACTGTCTCTCGTTCTCTTTACCCCAGTGCCTTTCTCTTGGTCTCCCCCCCCTCTCTCTCTCGCTCCCTCGCTCTCTCTCGCTCTCTCTCGCCCCCTCTCTCTCTTTCGCTCTCTCTCTCTATATATATAATACATCTCTCTCTCTCTCTCTCTCTCGCTCTCTCTCTATATATAATACATCT
>NW_004797961.1:393783-394781 GCF_000002075.1 Aplysia californica
CCTCTCCTCCCTCCCTCTTCCTCCCTCTCCTCTCCTCCCTCCCACTTCCACCCACCCCTCCCCCTTCTCATCTCTCCCTCCCTCTCCCCACTCTTCTCTTTCCCTCCCTCATCCCCCCTCCCCTTTTTCCATCTGAACCAAACCACCTTGACTTTCTTCTGGCAGCGTCTCCCCTCTCTTGTTGCAGCTAGCTACCTTAAGTGGCACCCTTCAGGGCCTTGGTTCAACTTACACTAACATAACGAGGGTCAAGGTGCTAAAGCTAAGTACCCTGGGCGTTTTCTCAAGTGGTCAAGCGATTCTGTGACCGTTTTTTGTTGTTGTTACTGCGAGGATCGTGACTGATGCGACAGTAAATGGAAATGATTGCTGTTAGTACATTGCGGTACTGTATATGGTCGCTTTTTAAGCACAAGGGGGCTATCCCGAGAAATGTTGTTATGAGAAAATCGACGGTAAAGTTTTTGCCCCTTGTTCAGTTTCTTTAAAAGACAAGTAGAGTTTTCTCTATAACCAAACAAATATTCACACTAATGAAACCAAACTTCTCCTATTGGTAGGTAGGGCAATGCTCACTTTTGGTGTTGGTCAAGATTTCTGGAAACCCCCCAAATCTGGGATAGCTTGCTTGTCCTTAAAAGCGATGATATACAACAGCAACATTGTTTCAAATCAGCGCACTTAGCGCGGAGCAAAAGCGATGATGTCAAGTGTGTGTGTGTGTGTGTGTGTGTGTGTGTGTGTGTGTGTGTGTGTGTGTGTGCGTGCGCGCGCGCGTGCGTGTGTGTTTCATGGCACCACGAGTCTTTGCCCTAGCCCCGGAGGCAACGCCAGATATATCATTCTTTACCTCAGATCCAGGCAAAATTATAAACCCAACTGTTTTTCCCAGGGAAGAAGTCATCATGTTGGAAAACAAAAGATTAAAAAACAGATCAAGTAAACGTTGTTGTTGTTGTTGTTGTTGTTGTTGTTGTTGTTGTTGTTGTTGTTGTTGT
>NW_004797961.1:395654-396867 GCF_000002075.1 Aplysia californica
TCTCAACCTTAACCGGCCACTTTTTAAAAAACCCTATCCGTACGTTATGTTTTACTATCGTATCCATACTACCACCACTTAGCCCTATCCGTACGTCGTGTTTTATTATTAAATCCACACGATGTGGAGAAATCTGCGCCACCACTTTCCGAAGAGGAAATTTACTCGTTAATCCGATCCATACGCTTTGCATAGCAGTCTAAATACTGAAAGTTTCAAAGAGATCTTCGCACTAGAAGTATTCTAAATTGTGAATAATTCAACCCCGGGGGTACAAAATGATCCCAGGGCGTACGGTTAATCCCAGTTTGCCGTATCAACCGATCAGAGAACATAAAGCGTTGCAACCTGCTAGGCGCACAACAATAATTAGGTGGAACGACGCGGTGGGATCAGGCGCTCGTCAATTTTTGGGTATTTGGAGCTAGATCTATTAGTATCCTCGGAAAGCGGTTTCATTTGCTTTGCTTCTGAAGAAATAATACCCATCTGTCTTGAGTAGAAGTCAAAATATTCTCAATTGAAGGAAATGAAGTTGCCTGTTTTCAGTGGTGAAATGAACGAGAAAATCGCCTCCGAAATTTGGTAAAGAGCCCTTCAGAACTGAAAAAAAGACATATTTTGTGCCTATAATCAATGTTTTTCCAGTAAAATCCAAACGGAAATGTATTTTTATACGGATATTGAAGGGGTTGAGCCAAAAAATAAAAATTTGATAAAATCTTCCTAACTGGCGAAAAAAAGCTTTTTTCTTCGATTTCGTTAGTTTGACGAGCGCCTGATTTCACCTCGTCATGACACCAATGATAGCATCATACACATGTTATAATTCCGTCTTTGCCTGTTTGCCAGATACAGAGGCGCCAAGTACCCATCTGCAGACAGATGAGTAACGGCAAATAGGGCAAAGTTCGCATTCAAAAGAAGCAACGTCTTTTTTTTTGGGGGGGTGGGGTGGGGGAGGTTCTGATTTATCACACGACTGGGAGAAGCAGGAACATTAGCGCAGATTACATCAGCAGAAACAGGCACAAAGAAGAACGAAAGAATCAGACATAGATAAAACAAAACACGCAGCAGAGTGGAAAACTCAACCCAACAAAATTAAAATTTGAATTAAGAAAGGAAAGAAAGAAGGAAGTTTTTCACGTGATGATAAAGCTAAGTAAATTTTGCTACTATAGAAATAAACCAAAAATAAATAAATAAATAA
>NW_004797961.1:396967-398078 GCF_000002075.1 Aplysia californica
GATCTAAATAAATAGATGAATTAATAAAAAAACAGATAGCTAAATAGATAAATAAATAGATAAATAAAGAGCTAAAAAATAGAAGAAAAAATACAGATAAAAATGTGACAACAGACAACCAAACTAACACATCGCAAAAGCTTCCAAGACTCACCAGACTGGAACGAATAATATGAACATTAAATAACGGAATAACCTCCATCCAACCATACACAAGTCGCACTCACCTACACTCTCATCAACCACCGAGAGAGCTCATTCAGTCATATTTAACCTTTCCGTACGTCGTGTTTACTGTCGTATCCATACGACGTGGGGAACTCTGTGCCACTACTTCCCGGAAGGGGAAATTTACTCGTTAATCCGATCCGTTCGCTTTGCATAGCAGTCTGTCGAAATGATTTTCTGAAAAATACTGACAGTTTCAAAGAGATCTTCGTACTAGAAGTTTTCTAAAATGTAAAGAATACAATCCCGAGGGTACAAAATGACCCCAGGGCGTACGGAGAGGGTTAAACCTTAGCTTTGACAGAGTTTGAGTTTCCAGCGAAATACGTAGTGTGTCTCTACTCGTTCCTATACTCAGAGTGCCGTAAGCTGAGAGAAATACTATCATTTATATTAATTTATAAACAACAGACACTTTCTTAAGGGGAAACGTGATCGACCTACTGGATAAGAGGTACTCCAAACCAAACTTCCCAGGAATTGTTATGTTTCATGGACAAATATTATAATAATTTCGTAATCCTAGAAAGTTTTCTATAAAATGATGCAACTTGCCTCCCGTTATTTCCAAATCCCAGGACTTGTGTGGTTTACGTCTTTTCTTTGCCCTTAAACTTCCAAGGAATTATTACCAATAACATTACTATTTCGTCATCCAAAGAAAGCGTTCTATAAAATGATGCAACTTTTCCCCTGTTATGATTGAATCTTAGGATTTGTTTGGACTGTAGATTTTCTAGTAGAAAGATTAATCTATTGAAAGTGACACAAAACACACACCTGACAGCCAAAGACTTCGTCCACTCCTCATAAAGCTTCCTCCACAACAACCATCCTATTTTGGGACTGGATAGAGCCAAATCATAATGATTCCCTCCCTCAC
>NW_004797961.1:402029-403722 GCF_000002075.1 Aplysia californica
GCTCACACACACACACACAAACACACAACACACATCCATAGCACCAAATCCACCCCCCCCCCTCCCAGTCGCTCGCTCACACGCGAACACCTTACGAAACCAAAGTACCCTAATAAGTAGCAACGACTGTTGGGGGTTGAGCACAGACGTGTCTGTTGATCCTGGGTAATACGGGAGTCAGGGGGCGTCCATAGAAACGGAAGAAAGGACAGACAGGAAGTGACGTAGGTTTCGGGACCCACCAATGAGCATCTCAAGCCTTTAAACAAAGCAATTAGTTGGTGTCTCTCCTCTTAGCCGTCCTCAGCAGCAAAAACTACAGTGATATCTAGCGACGAATCTTCAATTCCACCAACTAAAAAATCCATCCAACCAAAGACAAATAAAAGACCAAACTCTTAATAATAGCTATAATCTACCATAAAATCGTCAGCATTTGGCACCAATCATACAATAGAAATTGAAATTTAAAAAAAAAAAAAACCCTGAAAAAAATCCAGAACTCCCTCCAAAAAACTCCACCAAAAACTCACCAAAAAAATCACGGTCCACTGGACCTCAGGACAAATGTAGTGGACTGGTCATTACGTTTCTCTAAAAAAAATAAATATTGGTTTGTATTTGATTCTGTTTCTGCGGCAATGTTCATCGTTTGTGGTCTGTCTGATTCTTGTAACTTTTATCTTTTTCTAGGAAAGCGTAATATCGCAGTATTCTATCGTACATCTCGTCCTTTTTCTATTTTTGGGGGCAATATTCATCGCTTGTGATCTTTACTCATTCTTGTATCTTTTTAAAAAAAGGAAAGTGTAATGAATGAGCATAGATGTGTGTTGCTCTTAGAGTAGGCCTATGTATAATAATATAACCTCAAAGGTCTTGTAATTAAATTCCTGCATGTAGTTGAAGGATGCATCTGATGTGAATGTACATTTTGTCAGCTTTACTTCTCTTTTCATATTGAATTTTAATGAGAGTAATATATAATGTAGAATTTTTTAATGTATACCTACGTGTGTTTTTACGGTCCTGTACAGCCAAGAAAAATTTACCTCTGGGATAATAAAGTATTATCTTATCTTATCTTGTCTTGTCTTATCTTATCTTATCTTATCTTATCTTATCTTATCTTATCTTATCTTATCTTATCGTAGTATTCTATCGCACATCTTGTCCTTTTTCTCGTTCTGTGCGTGGTTTCAGGGCGGTTTGATACGGGAAGCCGCACATTGTGGCTCCTGAACCTCCCCGCACCGGAGATTTCTCGTCCTCTGATTGGTGCTCTCGTATTTCCGGTGGTTGTGGCATGTACCGTAGAGAAAATGTGCATCTCTCTAGGCCTAACACCTGATGCACACTACCCATTTGGTACATGGTCATGATAATATGATTCATTTGACATCGTCGGGGCTGGTTAGGATTTTCCTTTCAGAGGGGAACGGCAAAAAAACTGCCATTTTTGAACAATTCATTGCTCAAATTTTCCAAGAAAAACATAGTTTGATTTCGGAAAATTTTGTCAAAATATGCCACAATTTTAAGTTTTTGCTTCTTCATGAAGAAAATAATTATTTTGCTGGCCCCGACTCCATTCGATTTAATGGAATTCGATTGGCAGTGTGGACTGGGTATAAGTTGAGAAAGGGCGGGATGGGGGGGCAGAGCAGAAACAGCTAGCTTGTAATTACGGGGC
>NW_004797961.1:404667-406347 GCF_000002075.1 Aplysia californica
GAGAGAGAGAGAGAGAGAGAGAGAGAGAGAGAGAGAGAGAGAGAGAGAGAGAGAGAGAGAGAGCGAGAAAGAATAGAAACACTAGTCCAATCGACCAGTCTACTAGCTGTATTTTACCTCTGCCTGCACTGCAGACAGCGACGAATTTTTAAAATAACAATAATAATCCCCCTTCCTCCAAAAAAATTCATCATAAAGAAAGTAGAGAGAATCCATTGGCCTATCACTCGGGCAGTGTGTGGATCAACACGTCAGATCTGGCCAATCCCTGATCGTTATTGGCGGATCAGAAACTGTTGACATTGGGGAAATTACAGACCCGTGGGTGGTCGGTCTTATAATTCCCCCCCCTCCCCCTCCTCTCTCTCTCTCTCTCTCTCTCTCTCTCTCTCTCTCTCTCTCTCTCTCTCTCTCTCTCTCTACCTGTGCAGGAACATAAGGCTGTATAGTGTTTTTCATTTTTGTGTAAACCTAGATGAAGATAAGATATTGCAGTATACAGATCTGATCTTTTCTCACACAAAGATGACAAAAATCTATGTTTATGAGGAAGTTTTGATAAAGATTTGGAGTTTATATGAAAAGTATACAGTGTAAACAGATGGCATCCGAAAAAAGCCATAGATTTGTTGTATACCTAGATTATACACTGTTATGGTCGCTGCTCTTTGTTCGTCATGAGTTGCGTTATCATGCCCAGGTGGAGGGAGATACATTTACTCAGTCCCAACTCTCTTTCATATCCCTCTTTTAACATTTCCCGGTTTGATTTCACCAGGGTTATATCCCTGAGAACTAGGTCATTGGGGTTTTTCTTCCAGAAACCAGGTCCCGTGGAAAGGTGAGCGGTATCCCCAGGTGTGTGCTGTTAAGGCTGAGCTTACAGTTTGCTCCACAACAGTGGCTTCCCGGAGTGTGCACGTGCTGGAGAGTACACAACCACGCGCACACATGTGCCGCCATGTGAGGACAGATAGACAGACAGACAATACCAAAATCTTTTTGTTTGATTGATTTTGAAGATTCCCTCCCCACCCCCCTCTCCCTTCTTCCCCCTGTTCTCAAGTTTCTGGATGGTTGGTGGGCGCTCTGGTACGTGTGGTTTGCTTCTTCCTTCCTATCAAATATTTTTTCTATCCCTCTTATAGAATCTCTCCTCCTACTTTCTAGTCTTTCCCACCTTTCAAACACATATTGTCTTTATCTCTCCTCTTACTGTCTTGCCTCTCCAATTTTTCACATATGTATCGTCTTTATCTCTCCTCCTACTTGTCTCTCTTACTTTTCAAACATCGATCGTCCTGATCTTTCCTTCGTCTTTTCTTTGTATTTTACTCTATGGTAACCGGCGTCTGTGGTAGAGCAGTTAGCGGCCTCACCGTCGCACGGTGCTGACTCGAGTTCGATTCCCGAGTAACTCAGTCTTTCTGTTGGGATGTTGTGTCCGGTTAGGCCCTGACATGCAGGGTCAGATGCCCGACTCCTAAAGAATCTAAATCTGTCGGTGGGGGTGTAAATAACACCTAACATTCGTTGTTGTTGTTGTTGTTGTTGTTGTTGCAGTTGTTGTTGTTGTTGTTGTTGTGTTGTTGTGTTGTTGTTGTTGTTGTTGTTATTATTATTGTTGTTGTTGTTGTTGTTGTGTTGTAGTTGCAGTTGTTGTTGTTGTTGTTATGTTGC
>NW_004797961.1:407753-410006 GCF_000002075.1 Aplysia californica
TCTCTCTCTCTCCCTCTCTTTCTCTCCCCCCTCCCCCCAAGCTCCTACTCACCAAGTGTATAGCTCCCTCCCTATGAGTAATGCTTTATGAGTTCAACAACAGACCCCTGCCAAGACGTTTGTAAAGAGAAGCGATGGAAAAAAGCTTGCCGCTGGTGAAAAACATACGTTCGCTCTCCCCCCAGACCTTGGTTTTTAAGTAGAAGGATCTCAGAAAATGTACCAGAAATGTTTTTAGTTGTTCCCAGACTTGGCATGGCTCAGCGTGGGAGAGCAGCCGAAGGATTTACGATAATCCACCACGTTCAGTAACCACCATACCAGTGCTTTGAATCTGGTAGTTGGAGAAGAATAAGGAAGAATTGAACCATGCAGGCTTAACCCTATCCATACACCCTGGAGTCATTTTGTACCCCCGGGGTTGTATTCTTGACATTTTAGAATACTTCCTGTACCAAGATCTTTGAAACTTTCAGTATTTCTCAACAAATCATTTTGACTGACTGCTGTGCAAAGCATACGGATCGGATTAACGAGTAAATTTCCTCTTTGGAAAGTGGGGGCACAGAGTTCCCCTCGTCGTATGGATACGATAGTAAAACACGACGTACGGATAGAGTTAAGTAGAAGGATCGCAGAAAATGTACCAGAAATGTTTTTAGTTTTAGTTGTTCCCAGACTTGGCATAGTTCAGCGTGGAAGAACAGCCGAATGTTTACGACGATAATCCACCACGTTCAGTTACACCGTACAGTGCTTTGAATCTGGCAGTTGGAGAATATTAATAATAAGGAAGAATTGAACCATGCAGGCTTAAAGTAGTTTTCCTGTTCTTACAAAGAAAGGTGAGGAAAGAAAAAGCAGCGGTTCCCCCAATGTTGTTCTGGCACAGTATGAGCATGACACTGGTAAATCAGCCCATTCACAATTCTACTGTGCATATCCCCCCTTTGGGAATGGCCTAAAGACAACTTCAGTTAGTAGCACTGCTCTGGTGGGGGATCCGTCTTTCTGCTAAGATGCGATATCCAGCTCAGCCCGGGTTTGTCTCCACAAGTAAGGCTTAATTAGCCCGCCTCCAAAATGTTCGCTTTAAGCACAAGGGGGTTATCCCGAAAAAGGCCGTTTTGAGAAAATCGAAGTTAAAATTTTTGCCCTAGTTCAGTTTCTTAGAAAGACAAGGAGAGTTTTCTTTATATGCAAACGAATATAAACACCAATGAAATCAAACTTCTCCTATAGGTAGGACAATACCCACTTTTGATGAAGGTGAAGATTTCTGGAAACCCCCGAAATCTGGGTTAGCCTGCTTGTCCTTAAAAGCGACCAAATTGTCGACACTGTATCGGTGGGAAAGTGAAACGTTCACAATAATCAGTCAATGTTTTGTTTAGGAGCTCCCCAACGGCTAATATTATACTTCACCTTTTCCAATACTACTTATTACCCCCTTACCTTTGTCCAGCACTCACGTTTTAGTTTGTTTAGCTTCAATAAATAAGAGTTTTACGGGCACTGGCAACACAAATTGGAGGTATAATAAAGACCGAAAATCAGAGGTGTTACCACTAGAAAGTAACATACACAGAAAAGGAAGAGAGAAGAAGACGATAAATGTTTGATAGGAAAGAAGGGGCAAACCATACAAGAACACCCTCCACCCCCACCCCAAAAAACAACAACAAAACACAAAAACAACAATCAAATAAACAAACAAATAACCAGCCAAACAAACAAACAAACATAAAACAAAATAAAACCCCAAACCAAACCAAAACAGAAACAAACAAATAAACTCACCAAAAAACAACAACAACCAACCAACCAACCAACCCCCCGCCCCCGCCCCCTCCCAAAGAAAGGAAAAAACTCGGGCAATGGTAAATAACATTATGCTAGAAGGTCACAAACAAAAGCACTAACAAGGTGAACCAGCAAGATCTATCCATCATGTAGAGTCAGGTAAACACATCACTGTATAGGTGTATGG
This sequence comes from Aplysia californica, assembly GCF_000002075.1. NCBI lineage: Eukaryota > Metazoa > Mollusca > Gastropoda > Aplysiida > Aplysiidae > Aplysia > Aplysia californica. The sequence continues at coordinate 409,744 of NW_004797961.1, forward strand.
ATCAGGGAAAAGGCGCTGCTACCCACGGAAAGCTGTGGCGTTTGGGAACATTACATTACAATGTATGCTGCTTGTTGCTATTTCTTCCTTTAATCTACTCTCTTTACCATGTTGTTGTTGTTGTTGTTGCTATTATTATTATTATCATTATTATTATTATGATTATCATAATTATTATGATTATGATTATGATTATGATGATTCTCTTCTTCTTCTTCTTCTTCTTCTTCTTCTTCTTCTTCTTCTTCTTCTTCTTTTTCTTT
>NW_004797961.1:411127-414510 GCF_000002075.1 Aplysia californica
ACTGAGTGAGTGAGTGAGTGAGTGAGTGAGTGAGTGAGTGAGTGAGTGAGTGAGTGAGTGAGTGAGTGAGTGAGTGAACGGTGCTGGCACCAGCAGCCAGTGGAAGGATTTATCCTCAGCGAGTAAGTGGGTGGGTTTTAACGCCCCTATCGACACTCTTAGATTATTTGGCCGCTTTTAAGCACAAGGTGGCTATCCGAAAAATGCAGTTTTGAGAAAATCGAAAGTAAAATTTTACCTCTTGTTCAGTTTAAAAAAAAGACAAGGACAGTTTCCTCTATAACCAAACAACTATAACTATAACCTCTATCACCTACCAATGAAACCAAACTTCTCCTATAAGTAGGACAATGCCCGCTTTTGATGTACATCAAGATTTCTGGAAACCCCTGAAATCTGGGTTAGCCCATTTGTCCTTAAAAGCGACCATTTAAGAGGTGGGGTATCTGAATTTACCGCCTGGATTTTTAGTCCATCTTTGATATTGTGACCAAAACAAATAGGTTGAGAGTAATGAGAGCCTTGACAACTCCACAAAAACGACCCAAGTACAAAAACACTCATCTGGGATTCGAGCCACAGCCATCTGCATGTAGTCTAGCTTCTATACTATTACCCCAGCAGACATGAGAGCATTCTGAAATAATCTCAACTTCCTGGGAAGCATACAGTGCACGCAGCCATTTATAGGCGCTTAAACACCAACATTCTGACAAGATTTTATCAATTAATGTCTCCATCTTTCTGCTGGAACGTTGGGTGCCTCCAAGCCCCGACTGGCTCTGACAGACAAGGTCAACAAGCAGCCCACCTTCCATAAATGAGCTAAACTCTATCGATGGGGGTGTCAAACTATTGACGATTTCAACTGCCAATATTACTGCCAAATCCCCTTTACACGCAGCAACTGCAATAAGCTTGCCACTTTGAACGTACTCCAGCACGCTTTCTACGAAAAACAGTGACGTCATTATTAGCAAGCAGCTCAAGAAAGAATACTTGGCTAAGGAACAGCCCACCCCCCACCCCCATCCTCCTTTTTGCGAAGCACTGAACTGGTGTGTTCCAATGTCAATCTTTGCTTAAGCATGTCGTGTAGAAAAAAGCAGACTGTGTTGATTGCTGTGTAAAAACACCTACATTATTTTTAGATTTAGAAAAAAGCAGTGACGTCACAACCAACGAGCAGCTCAAAAAGAATATAATATTATGACTACGGATTACGGAACAAGCGCCCCCCCCCCTGACCTATTTATGAAGCCTTGAACTGGTGTTCCAAAGTAGTATGTCTTCGCTTCATCATGTCGTCTAGAAAAGGCAGATTGCGTCGATGTGACCGTAAAACATCTATTAGTTTATTAGCTTCAGTAAGAGTCTTATGGCACTTGCAACTCAATAAGATCATAAAAGTGTGGAAGATCAGAGAGCAAAAAAAACCACACAAAAAAGATGGAGGAGTGATAATGACGATAGGTGTTTGATAGGAAAGAAGGAGCAGACGACACCCGAGCACATGTCAACCACCCGCTAAAACATCTATGGAACTATATTAATTTCAGATTGAGAAAAACAGTGCCGTAAACCTCATCGAGAAGCTCAAACAAGAACAGATCTAGGTCTACGTTACCACGGAATAGATCCCCATCTTTATCCTCCTTCAGCATGTCGTCTCGAAAAGGCTGTGACGTCATCATCAGTAAGCGGCTCAAAAAGAATACCTGGCCGTAACCAGTGGCGATGGGTAGTGAAGGGCTTACGGGCTTCAGCCCCCCTCCCCAACCCCCCACGCACCCAACTCTATCCCAAAGTAAATGAAAGTTTCTTAAATAACGAAATCAACAGTTGAAACCCTTACGATCGCACGCAATGAACACAGAGTGATCAACTTGGCAGCTTGCTCGTATCCAATCACTGTTGTCACCGCTTACAACTATAGAAACCTAACAGCCAATCAAATGTCTTTAGGGCTCAGCAAAGGATGAGTCCACTCCCACGCCCCTTCCGTTATGAAACTCTTCTCGTAAAAAGGTAGAAGACTGGAAAAAATAACACGTAACTGAGGGCTCACGTTCTCTTTGCCCTGACAAAGGGGTGAAAGTTTACGGCACACTTTCCGCCAGTGACACAGTTACCTATGCACCCATTGGACCATTGTTAGGTGCGTTCTACTCTCTGCGACTACACACACGGCCTAATCCAGCTCATAGAAGGAATATATTTGAAGTACTGTGTGTGTATGTTTGTGTTTGTGCCGCTGAGATTTAACAGTTATAAATTACATCGATTCCATTTTTACGGCAGCTTTTTCATCCAGAAGACTCGTAACTTAGAACAAAGAGATGGAAGACAAAAGTGACCCTTCTCGTTTGAATGGTTCTCAAAATACCGTGGCTCACCGTGACTATACAAAAATCAGTACTGTTTATGTCTTATTGCTTGCTATTTTGTGGTAAAGAAGTGAAAGCTACCGAAACCCCACCCAAATTTTGATCCACCCACCGCCACTGGCTGTTGCGGAACTGGGCCCTATTTACGAAGCTTTGATGAACTGGTGATCTCCCTGTGTACGTCTTTGCTAGCCGTCGTCGTGACGCAAATGCTCAACGCCGTTGTACATCACAGCTACTCGTCTTCCCTCCCATCTGTCTGTCTGAGTGTCTGTGTGTCTGTCTGTCTGTCTGTCTGTACCACCAGAAACTCACGACACCCCACCAATGGGTGTACAGAGGCGACCTTGGACTTTTCGCCAAAACAACCCGTAAATTCCCGCAAAGTGACGTTAGTTACAGTGAAAGAGACTCGGCATGACCGATAGCAAGTGATTATTTGGTGGTGAAGGTGGTTTGGGGGAGGGGGGGGGCACAGTTGTCCAATTTTCACTTTTTTCTTGGGTTTTGCCAATTGGATTTTGTTATCCGTTGGCCATCTACCATAATACTATTGTAGAAAAAAATTAATAGAACTACAGAAATCTAAAGATAATAGGCTTGCCTTTTTTAAAAGGAGGTTAGAGGGAAGCAGAGAAGTTTTCGAATATTTTCAATATTTTCTGAACCTTAATAAGCGGACATATTCATGTGATTTGGACTAACTTGAGGTTTTTATTATAATATTTTTGAGATTGAAGTGCACATGGTTCTGAATTTGTTGGTATGGTTGTTGTTTTAAAAAATTCTTTTCTTAGAATTCTCGGTTATAATTTGGAACATGTAACCGTATGGTTCGGGATTATTTCACCCATGCATGACGCTACAAACACGCTCGCACGCATACACACTCATGCACGAACAAAAAAAATTGTACATATATAAACACTCACTCATACACGTATACCCCCCCTCCCCACTCACCTCTCTCTCTCTCTCTCTCTCTCTCTCTCTCTC
>NW_004797961.1:416074-417496 GCF_000002075.1 Aplysia californica
TCTCTCTCTCCTCTCTCTCTCTCCTCTCTCTCTCTCTCTCTCTCTCTCTCTCTCTCTCTCTCTCTCGTTTCATATGGGCAGGATGACAAACATACAAAAAACCCCCACAAAAAAACCAAGGCTAAAAGCGACAGCATTGTACACGAGCGGTTATTCCTAGTACACACATTTGGTCCCACGCCAGACTCCACCAGAAATAGATATACCTCTGAGAACAAGGTGACATTCCTCACCATCTCAATCACTCACTCTACTCTCATGTTAAAGTCAGTCAAGTTTGAAAAAACCCCGAAAGGTTGTGCCTACATGTAGATCTACCTGCTTGTTTGTTAAACGACGGGACAGATCAGGGAAACACAGCTGCAGCTCAGTTGTCTGTCCTTGTTTGTACCGTAATTCGTGGGCGCAGAATCCAAAGGTTCCACAATAATTATTACATTATGTATTATAGTATTATGGGACAAGATCTAGATCTATACCAATAAACATAGCGTAGCCTACGACTTTCAGAAACCTTTCCACTCTGGAGTGAGATAAAGGGTTGTTCACCTACTACCTCTTGAGATATCAGCAAACCGCACATGGTATTTTGCACGTTGTAAACTTACAACCTCTTGAGCAATCCGTTAACTGCTAGTTTTATTTGTTTTAGTAAGAGTTTTACTGCACTTGCAACACAAAAAGGTCATATAAATGCCGAAGATTAGAGGTGTGACGGTGTTACAAGAGAGTAACAAACACAATGAAGGAGGGGAGATATAAACGATTTTTTTTTTTTAATAGGAAAGAAGGAGCAAACCACACCAGAGTACCCGCCAACCACCCACCCCGTTAACTGCACATGATATTTTGCACATCCTCTTGAGCTATCCACAAACTGCATATGGTATTTTGCACGTTGTTAAAACGACTCTATCATCGCTTTCTGTTGATTCTTATTGATTTCTTTTCGAGCCTGCCTGGCTGGGCAATATCCCCCCCTGATGGGCTTTTTTTGTGGTGATTTTGGTGGGCGGTGGGGATCACCTAGTGGTCGTGGCAGGTGTTATTTAACGCCCCCCACTTGAAAACACATCGTGTATGTGGGCGGTATGGAAATAGCATCTTAATGATGGCCAAAGTGGGCGCTGGCTATAAAAAGACTGACAAACACTGGTTTCCAGAAACCGTAGATGACTTCCGAGATTGTTTTACGATTGGCAAGATCAGCTCTCAAGTCAAGAAGATTTCACCTAAGTGGTAGCTAAGTTTCTCATATGTTTCTAACCGAAAAAAAGGATGGGTGATTGGTTGTCTTCTTTTACTATTTTTCCACTGTTGCCATAACATCCCTTTCCTTGGTGGGTGGATGGTAGGAGTGAGCCAGTTGTAGGTAGCCTACTATTCTCTCTCTCTCTCTCTCTCTCTCTCTCTCTCTCTGTG
>NW_004797961.1:421434-423085 GCF_000002075.1 Aplysia californica
GGGGGGGATCGGAAAAGATTAGGATGGCGATGACCGTGAACAGAAGTAGTAGCAGCTGACCATACAAAGTGTGCCCAGACACCCGCGACACGTGGTCAATTGGGAGCATGCATGGCAAATTACTTTCGTGAGGAAAGATGGCGGACTTGACTGTATACGATAGTAATCAGGCATAATCTGTTACTAAAGAAGATTACTGCAGGTAAAAAGAAACAGACGACGACAAGTCAAAACGGCAAGCCATTAATTTGAGAAGAAATGGCGCAGTTAACCGTTCAGGATATGAAATCGGGCATACTGTCCGTATCTGTCACTAAAAAAAGAAGCATAACACAGGTTTTTCCTCCAGGTAAAGAGCGACAGATGCAGACAGATTAAAATAGCAAGCCACTGTCCTGATTGAGGAAAGATTGCGAGGTCAGTTCACAGATGACGTTCGTTCTGATCATAATTTAATTTTGGCAACGACGCTTGAAGACGTGTAGCTTTTTTTCGGCTGCTCTTAACTAACTAATGCGTAACATCGTTTGTCCTGCGGCTTCACATTCCTTTCTTCTGTTTGCTTCATCTGAAACTTAAGGAGGCAGGCAGCAATAAGACGTAGAACGTCATTTGTGTTGGGTTTCTTTTTACGTGTTAGGGTTCAAAATGTGCTGCAACATTGGCTTTGATCGGATGCAGGTCGGACCTAATGATTTGCCTCCGTTATGTCGTTAGAGAGTTATTCGTTTGTGAAGGGTAATCAGACAGGAACAGATTTGCCAGTCTGTCTCCCAAAAGAAGATGCATAAAAACATTCTTTAAATTATGTTGGTTCTTACGCCCCCATCGACACTTTAGATCATTTAAGAGGTGCATTTCAACCCGGACTAACGTGATCTTTTAATTTTAGAGAATGTTTTACGGGACTTGCAACACTATAAGGTCATATAAGTGCCAAAGAATAGATGTGTTACAAGAGAGCAAATTACACAAACCAAAAAAAAAAAGAAAAAAGGAAGAGGACGATGGGTGTTTGATAGGAAAGAAGGATTAACCACACCATTGCATCTGATAACCACCCACTTTCATTATCAATCCGGACTGAGAGAGATAGAAAGACAGAAACACCCGATTTAAACAGAAAAATTATTCTTCCTTCACGGGTATCGAATACTCGAGTCTTCGGAGATCGACGGCGGCGAAACGCCAAACCGCTAAACCACAAACACCGGTGGGTAAACGAGTTTCCTGCAGGTAAAAAACAGCAACAGATGCCAACAAGTTAAAATGAGTCATATTATTTTGTTTTCGGGTTGTTGTTTTTTATTATAACTAGTTGCGCGTAACCTGCAGCCAGCCAGCTTCCCGCGAGGCAGGGCCTGTCTGACCGGGCTATCACGCTCTTGTTTCCCGCTAAAGACTGTGAAAGATTCCGAATTGTACGTCATAGCCGCGCACCTGATTTGGCGAGCCAATCGGCTGGCGCCCTCAGCCGCCTCCTTCGATCAGCAGCAGCGCTCGCTCGCCGCTTCCACTTCTAGGTCGAGAGGCAGAAATTATATTCTATTTTGGAGGCGAGTTACATGGAATTACTGTATGGTTCACGTTGCGTGCACTGTTTTCAAATAGTAGGAACTCACACACACACACACACACACACACACACACA
>NW_004797961.1:424964-426411 GCF_000002075.1 Aplysia californica
TCCGTCTCTCCCTTTTCCTCCCTCACCCCCCACCCCCAACCCCCCTTTCTTCCACTCAGGATAGATCTTTTGCATGAAACCAATACCAACTTGTTACTGAACTCTCAACACTGACGAGAACTGTGAGAGACATTTGTGGACGGTCGATACTCAAGAAACAAAAATGCGTTTCATCGGATCATCTCTGAAAAAAAAATGTCTTTCATCAGATCACAGAAATAAATACGTTTTAACGAATCTAAAATGCTAATAAATTATTCAAAAACTAGTCACAGTTTGACCTTCATATTGATATCTCAAGATGGCTTTCGACATGTAGAATTCATTTGGAGGAATAAACATTTTTACGGCCAAAAAGAAAAAAAAATGCGTTTTATCTGATCACGACAGATCTCTGTCTACAGCTGTCGATGAAAACCCATTAAGTGAGGCACGGTCCTATGTGTCCAGTATACAGTTTTGTCCAATCTCTATTTATTTTTGTTTGTTTGTTAGTTTGTTTGTTTTTGCTGTTGTAGTTTTGGTAACAGTTTTACGGCCCTCGCAACTGCATAAGGACATACTCGGTAGAATCAGGCGCTCGTCAATTTTTGGACTTTTAGAGTTATTGGTATCATCTTAAACCCCTTAACTGCTGAAAGAGTTCCATCAACCTCTGTACTGACGAGATAAAATGTTAACTCAAGGAGTATATAAACACAGAGAATTGTCTCAGAATAAGCAAATTTCCCAAGCTTTAACTATACCAACTAAAACTTCTTTTGTCAGCCAGATGAAACAATATAAGTGGAGAATACAAGCCAGAATATACGTCTACTCAGCAGTGAAGAGGTTAAAGCTTTTTATTTGTCTTGCTTTTGGTGAAAATATACCCTTGTATCTTGAATAGACGTCGAGACATTTTCAATTAAAGGCAGTGGGGGTTGTCTGGTGTCCGAGATAATAGTAGCGAGAAAATGGCGGCCAAAGTTTGGCGACTTCCAGAGCCTGAGAGTCCTTGGGTACAGCAAAGTTACATCTGTTGTGTCATTGATTAAGGTCTTTTGTTTAGTAACATTTCACATAGAAAAGGGATTGTAAGAGGGCATAACAGGTATTGAGCCAATAAAAGAAAGAAAGAAAGAAAGAAAGAAAGAAAGAAAGAAAGATAGAAAAAATTAATAAAATCGGTAACAATTGTCCATCGGGCGGTAAATATATGTTTCTTAGATTTCATTTTTTCCCCTGGTTTCTGTCGAGCGCCTGATTTCACCAATATGTCAACATCATTGATATAGTTTAGTACAAGTGAGCGCCGCCAGATATTCTGTCAAGGAGGGACAAAAGCTACCATTTGGACACACATTGAGAAAGTCGTCCAAATTCGAACATGTTTGATTTTCCAAGTCACATTTGGGCACATAAGTGAATAAAAATGTTGGCCAATCATGATGTCGCTACATGTCAC
>NW_004797962.1:0-1092 GCF_000002075.1 Aplysia californica
CGTTTTCTATCGCCCCTTCACACATTCCCATACAGCCCCGCGTAATATTGTTCTGCAAACAGAATTTGTGAATTTTGATGTAAAAACAACACGCGATATTGGAGGCCTCAAGTAGAAACTCAATATTTACAGGAACCGCCCGCCCTCCTCCCTCAACGATCTCTCTCTTCTCTCTCCACCCTCAACGATCTCCCTCTTCTCTCTCTCTCCCACACAACGATCTCTCTCTTCTCTCTCCACCCTCAACGATCTCTCCCTCTTCTCTCTCCACCCTCAACGATTTCTCTCTTCTCTCTCTCCCACACAAAGCGAAGAAAAGAAGCCAAGAAGAAATATGGGGGGGTCAATAGTAGAGCTATGTGCATTCGACTACGCTATTCGACTTTCACGATTTTTAGGGCATTTACGACTATTCGAATACTGGCCAAACTCTGAATGTTGAATACATTTTAAAATCTATTTTAAATCATTAAAAAAAAAAAAAGTACAATGTATTTCCTCGTCTCATATTTCCTAACCCGTCGTAAAATTCGAGCATAGTACATATAAAATTATTGAGGTAAATACAGCAATAATAAAAATATTACATGTATTATGTATTTTGTACTTAATGATTACGAGACAGAATGATATGTTTTACATGGAGTGGAAATGAGAATAGAATAGCGAATATTGCTGATGGACTTATAACTAGGATTTTGTATAAGACCATATAGACATATAGTAAATAGGAGAACTACATTCTCAGACAGTGTTCGAATATCACGAATAGTGATCCTTCATGCTTCGAAGCGTCGAGTAAGATATGTTGTTTTCTCCCAAAATCGCGCGCGGTATTCGTCACGGAGAGAATATTTATTAACCCTTGCGATGGTTCATAAAGACTTAGGAAGAAATTCAAACAAGGCTCGAGATATTTGCATGTTGTGGGTACGGGCTTTGTAGCGGTCAGTGGTTTGTTGACCAAGGCACTCCCAGACAACAAATGACTGGGGAGAAAGAGAGAGTGGGGGAGGAGGAGAGGGAGCGAGAGAGGGGAGGGGGGTTGAGGGAGAGTGAGAACAAGAGAGAGAGAGAGAGAGAGAGAGAGAG
>NW_004797962.1:5309-6302 GCF_000002075.1 Aplysia californica
ATCTACTCTCTCTCTCTCTCCCTCCCTCCCTGACCCCCACCACTGACCGGCTCACGTTCGTAAACGACGCAAAAACACGGTCAGATGTTTGTTACAAAAGCTGGTATCAAAGAGGTTATAAACGCTCTGGCCTAAGTATCAAGTGACTTAGGACATATGTGATGGGTCGCGCTGAAATCAGACGATCGTCGATACAATGAAATTCGAATAATAGACATTTTTCCCAAACATGTTTGATAAATATTTGTATCGATTTTTTAAAAATAATTTGTTTTCTTCTTTTTTTTTTTTTTTTGCTTCGGGCTCAGCATCTTATACGTCCATTTAAAAACACGTCCCCGTATGAATTTACTAAAAAAACATTGATTAACGACACAATAAATTTATTTTGAAGTTTAAAAGGGCACAACACCTTTTAGAAGTCACCAAACTTTGGCGGTCATTTACTCGCTAAATTTGCCTCCGATACTCGGCGATCCATCCCCTCCTCCTTCAAAACCGAATATCTCGACTTCTATTCAAGATATATATGGGTATTTTTAGAAAAATTTTCATTCAAATAAAGGAAAATGAAATATGTTTAGGATTATACAAATAAGTCCATATTATATTACATGCCCCAAAACTGACGAGCGTGTGATTCCACCGCGTCGCGCCACACCTGACAGTGGATCGGGCTGGGGTCGTGACCCGTACAGAATTGATCCCCTCCATCTCGCGATATTGAGAAGACTTGGGAGGATTTTGAACTTATGTCACAGCACTGGATCATGTCATGTGTGTTCAAGGATGCTGCAGGGTTAGTTGTTTTATTTTTGGTTGGTTTTTTTTTTTTTTTTTTGCATTGTCAGGTGGGAATATATTTAGTCTATTACCATGCATCTAAGACATAGTTGCCAACAGATGAGGTCTTCCTTCGTATAGCACTGCTCTATAACTGAGGGGGAAGGGCAACATAGTGTATTTCTAAAATACATTGTGTGTCTGTCAAAT
>NW_004797962.1:6650-8214 GCF_000002075.1 Aplysia californica
GGGGGGGTTATTCATCTGAGGTCAAGAGTGCAATTGCGCTCGGTATATCGTGAAATGCAATTATACCATCATCTTTCTACGCAGACAGCATGTACAATGCAGCTTTGTACAGTAGTACATTGAGTACGACGGGTAAAGGTTGGAGAGCAAAATGCACAACAGTAGGAAAGACAGACGCAGTAATCCGTAGGGCTGGGCAATGAGTCGCTTTAGCCAAATCCGGATACTATGTTAGTGCACATCTTCGGCAAATAATATGATATGAACCGCTTCGGCAAATGGGTTAGAACCACTTCGACAAATGAGTGCACCCACTACGGCAAACAGGTCAGGAAAGAGAGTTAAGAGTCTGAATTCGGATAATGTTTCATTGAGAATTATCCGGTTATCCTTGTAGATTATCCGGATTTTGCCCACCTCCAGTAATCCGAGACAAATTAAAAAAGACGAGGAAATTAAATTACCCAGTCGGGTTTTTTTACTAGTCCCTTTCAATGGTTACTTTTGTCTCTCCTTTTCTGTCCTGTAATAGCAGAGAGTTTACAGTAGTATTTACTGTAAACCCTCTCTGGTCATAGTTCTACTGTTAAAGGTAGCTTTAATATTTAGACGAGTGTGAGTGTTTGTGTGTGTTTTTGTGTGTTTTTGTGTGTATGTGTGTGCGTTTTTGTGTATGTGTGAGTGTTTGTGCGTGTGGGTGTGTGTTAGTGTGTGCGTTTGTGTGTATGTGTGAGTGTTTGAGCGTGTGAGTGAAAGAAAGAAAGAAAGAAAGGAAAAAAGAAAGAAAGAAAGAGAGAGAGACAGACAGAAAGACAGAGACAGAGAGGGGGAGACTGACTGAGATAGAGAGAGACAGAGAGAGAGAGAGAGGGAGAGACAGAGAGAGAGACAGACAGAGAGACAGACAGACAAGACTTTGTGTATAGTGTATGGTGTCTCGGGGATAAATCAGCCAGCAGTCAAGGAGACAGAGAGAGAGAGAAATAGAGAGAGAGGGAGAGACAGAGAGAGAGAGACAGACAGAGAGACAGACAGACAAGAGACAGAGAGAGAGAGAAATAGAGAGAGAGGGACAGACAGAGAGAGAGAGAGACAGACAGAGAGACAGACAGACAAGACTTTGTGTATAGTGTATGGTGTCTCGGGGATAAATCAGCCAGCAGTCAAGGAGACTCGAGCCCTGAACACACCCCCGGACATTGTTAAGTCCCTGGATCAGGTGAAATCCGCCTGGGCTCCGCGGGAAATAAATTTCTCCTCCCTGAAAGTCTTCACGGGTTAACAAAGTAATTAAACACTTCTGTTCATCGGTCTTTTCTGGCCAGTCCTCTAGAAGTTAATCAGCGTATGGTCCCTTGTTTCGGGGTAAAGTTTCCGAGATGATGTGGAGTAAGTTTGTGAGAGGTAGAGGAGCTTGGGGGGTCGTTGGAGACTTGTGTGGGGGTCAGTGTGTGGTTGTGAGGGAAGGAGAGGACTGGTCGGGTCAAAAGTTGAGGAGATCGGGAGGTGGGTTGTTAGGCTGGACACAGTTACATTTTGTGTGTGTGTGTGTGTGTGTGTGTGT
>NW_004797962.1:12640-13729 GCF_000002075.1 Aplysia californica
AACACACCTGTGCGTTCCTGAAACCCCAACAACAAGTCAACTTCCAAAACCTCCGGTCAACTCAAATGTGACCTAAAACTACGGCGTTGATTTCACCGTGACTTATCTACCGCCAAATCTCCCAACAAAACCCGCCAAGGTTTACAACTGGCCGCCAAAGTTTACAACTGCCCACCCGCGCGCTCCGAAACCTGCTGCTGTATCGAAACAGGGATCCAAACACAGCTGGGATTTTGCCTACTTCTAAAAAGCAACAAAGATAAGTAACATTTTAAAAAAGGTTCCGAACACAAATTAAGTAACATTTAAAAAAAGGATCCGACCACAAATTAAGTAACATTTAAAAAAAGGATCCGACCACAAATGCTTCTCAAGGAAAAATAACAAAAAAAGAGGAACAACCCCCCACACCCCACCCCACACACACAAAAAACCCAACCAAACAAGGAAACAAACAAACAAACAAACAAACAAACAAACAAACAAATTTACGAAACAAGGAGAACACGTAAATAGCTTTTCAAGCTCGGAGTTCGGGTGCATGAATTTGTAAGACCCTTAAAACCACAATGTGGTGGTATCATAGACATTTTCCATAATGTACTAGATTTAGGAGATGAGTAAGCCTATAGTATACCTGAGCATAGTTATAACGTACAATTCACGAGCCGGACTCGTGAGTAAAGTCTGTCTCTTATACGGGGTGCCCACTGCGGATGGGATCGGCCGATCGGGGCCGATCGCCTGACTCGATCGTCTCAAACACAAACGTGTTTGTTTTCAGTTTCATGCGATCGGGCCGATCCAGCCGTAGTGGGCACCCCGTATTAGAGTTGAAAAGGTACACCACAAACCATAACCTGTCTCAAAATAATCCATGTTTATACACACGTTCATATTATAAAGGATTTACAACCAGGGCATTGCCCGCTTTGGTACGTCAATCAGCCACTCTAGTTTTTGATCTGAGGTACGCTGACAGGAAAACTTCACATGACAAAAACGGAGATTTTTTTTCTATTTTGATTTCGTTCCTTTAATTGAAATTTTAATTTTTTAAATTATTTTTGGGTTGGGGTTGGGGGTGTG
>NW_004797962.1:18333-19340 GCF_000002075.1 Aplysia californica
AGAGAGAGAGAGAGAGAGAGAGAGAGGGGACGTAGAGAGAGCCAGACAGAGACAGAGAGAGACAGAGAGGGGAGAGAGACAGAGAGAAAGAGAGAGAGAGAGAGAGAGAGACAGAACGACAGAGCGAGAGACAGAGCGAGAGACAGAACGAGAGACAGACAGAGAGAAGGAAAGTGAGAGAGCAATTTACCCACACAAAAACGCCCACAAAGCTTTGTCCCGCCGTCCTCAATGCAGTGCACACAGCCGGGGGCCGGCGAGGTGATTAGGAAGGTCGTCTAACGTCCCAATCGATACCCCCTCAAATCTCGCCCACAAAGCCAGCGGCAACGGCGCCCGCCCCGGGCATAACTGTAGCAAGCGACACTATAATAAGGTCACGTTTATCCAACAATATGAACCAGTAAACCCACTCTACAATCCTGTCCCCAAAGAAAAGGGGGGGAAAGAAAAAAAGAGAAAAAAAAAAAAGAAAAAAAAAAGAAGAAAAGAAAAGAAAAGAAGAAAAAACAGAAGAAAAAAAGAACAGAAAAAAAAGCAGAACATTTTTTTTAAAGGTCACGTTTATCCAACAATATGAGCAATTAAACCAACCCTACAATCCTGTCCCCAAAGAAAGAAAGAAAAAAAAAAGAAGAAGGAAAAAAAAAGAAGAAAAAAAAGAAGAAAAGGAAGAGATAAAAAAGGTCGCGTTTATCCAACAATATGACTCTATGATAAGGTCGCGTTTATCCAGCAATATGAGCGAGTAATCCCACGCAACAATCCTGTCTCCAAAAGCAAGAAGGAAAAAAAAAAGAAAAAAAAGGCTCAGCGTATCCAAAAACATGACACTATAACAATATAAGCGTTACTCTAACATTCTGTCCCTGAAAGAAAGAAAAAAAAAAGAAGAAAAAAAAAGGTCAGGTTTATTGAACAATGCGTGTTAGTAAACACAATTTTTTTCCTCTCCCTTCCTCCTCTCTTTTTTCGTCTCTCTCTCTCTCTCTCTCTCTCTCTCTCTC
>NW_004797962.1:19545-21793 GCF_000002075.1 Aplysia californica
CCCGTTTTAAACGCTTATTCACCAAGAACAAATTGAACAAGAGCAAGAGTCACCCCTCTGACACAGACGGCGCCGGCCATAATAATCATATCATTCTTTTTCAATCTATTCATTTATTTATTGCCACATAAAATTTGACGTTTTCCATAATCTTTTTCTTCCTTCCTATTCACACTGGGGAGTCAAAAACTAGGTAATATATTGCTTCCTGGCATTCCAGTCGCCACTTTCTTCTCCCTCTCCACCCCCACCCCCTCCCCCTTCTCCGTCTTTCAACCCTCTTTTTCCTATACTTTTATCTCTCCTTCAACCCCCCGCTAAGCCTCCCTCTCACCTCATCGACTCGTCATAATTCCATTACGATACCACCGGGTATCACCCCGCCCACCCTCTTTAAACGAATCGATGCATGAAATCGATCAGTTTAAGGTTCAACGGATCCCTTTGTTCTGCCTATACAACGCTATTTCTCCACGGTTTTGTAAAATGACAAAACTTTCGATTTCCTCAGAAAGATTTTTTTTTTCAAGACGACAGAAAAACACCAGGACTGACTGTGTTGGGGCATGTCGCGAGGTATTTATAGTCACTGTTCTAGTCCAGACTTGTTCCTCTTGAGTGTTTATCAGTGTGTTTGCTAGTTTGTTCATTTGAAGAGACACACCATGTGGTCTTACCGTCACCTTAAAAAAGTGCAATATGACAGAATACATTTTTTTAAAGATGCGGAGAACCAAATCTCACATTGCTGTTGTTGTTGTTGTTGGTGTTGTTGTTGTTGATGTTGCTGCTGCTTTTGTTCTTGTTTTTTGTTTTTTCGTCTTCTTTTTCTTCTTTCTTCTTCTTCTCCTCCTCCTCCTCCTCCTCCTCCTCCTCCTCCTCCTTCTTCAATATATTTTACTACTTCATGACTCGTCTCATTATTAAAAGGAAATATCATACTTGTCACGTTTACTCACACAGTATATCACCCCGCTAGATCGTGCGACCTCGACATTCTCCAACACTGTAACAAACTACCACTCAATTCCCCCGGCACTGCGATCACCATCACCCAAGGTATGTTAATTACATCGTCTGGAACAATTCCGGATAAGCGAACCCGCGCTAATTCGGCCCGACATAACTTTGAGCCCAGCCTCCTCCATCCCCCCTCCTCTCTGTCTCTCTCTCTCTCTCCCCCTCTCACTCTCTCTCTCTATCCCTCTTTCTTTCTCTCTCTCTATCTCTCCCTCTCTCTCTCTATCTCTCTCTCTCTCTCTCTCACTCTCTCTCTGTCAGTCTCTCTCTGTCAGTCTACCCCTCTGTCACCCTCATGTATCGTAATATCGCCCGGTGCGCAAGTCCCAATGCCCGGCCCTCTGTTCGCCTTGAAACGTCTAAGCGTCACGCACTCAGAGGAAACGGATCTGGTTCGGATTTCCCCGAACTTTTGGCATTTCCAAAAGAGCGGTGCGCGGTGGTGCGGCGTTGACACGAGCAGATCTCAAAGTGAAAACTGGATGCACGACTCGGGGATAGATCACAAGCAGAAGTTAACCTCGGTGCAAAACTGACTTATCTTAGATAAGACACAGCTTCAATGCCAAAGAATCGCTATCTTTTTTCTACCTTTTTCTCCTTTCGTAGATCAGAAGCAACGATTGCATGTTCCCGGCAAAAATGTCGTACGTTTGATTAGAAACAGAGGCCAGCTTCGTGATATAAAAAAGTGTAGTATGTCAGATAAGAAACAGAAGAGCTCGATGCGAAAAGGTCATATCTGAGAGTAAAAAACATGCAGTATTGCGTTATCGCACATCAAAACCATGCCTGCTCTGAGAAAATCTGATTTCTCCTAAATTCGACCCAGGGAACTGAAAGCCACAACTGGCTTATCTCAAATTGTCTTAAAACAAACTCATTACGCCTAACCCAACCCGTTTGCTCTCCACAGAGTCGATTGTGTCGCTCAGTCTACTGTTTTCACACAGCTACGAGCCTCATCACTTCTTCAGAACTAAAAAGGTTGACAGTAGACGGATAGATATACAAACAGATAAACTGTAACAGAAACAGACAGAAAAACAGACAGACAGGCGCACAGGCGGAAGGGAAAAGAAATCACAAATCAACAGACATACAGCTGCACGAGAAATGAAATAACACATTTGAGAAAATAGGCTAAAGAAAATAAAGTAATATAAAACAAAACAAAATAAAATAAAATAAAATTTAAAAAAAGAATTTTTTACAAAAATAAAATGAA
>NW_004797962.1:21893-23247 GCF_000002075.1 Aplysia californica
AAAAAAACCTAACACCAGGTAGACCTAGGTGGACGGAAGTGCGAACTTAAAATACAAAAGGGCTTCAAGTTAAAGAAAAAAAACTGAAAGAAGGAGAAAAAGAAAGGAAAAACAATACACAAACAAACAAACAATAAAACCCCTCCAAAAATAAAAACAAAACAAAACTAAACTAAACTAAAATTAAAAAACCTCAGAAGATGCCCGATCGAGCTGTTGGGATTGGTCTCTTCACTTTCCACAAGCCAAGCAGATCCAGCAGTTCATTCAAACCTCTCGGCCTATAGATAGGTACGTTTTTATTCTACTCTCTGAGACTCTGAGCGTCCAGGTCGTAGCCCATCAATTATCCCCGCGACTCTCCGATGATCCCCAGGTGTGACCCCAGGAGAGGAGGGCCGGGGCAGGACGGGACGGAAGGTGAGGCCAAGACAGTTATTTCTGGCTATACATAATACGTTTTCCTCGAAAGTTCCTAAAAAAAACCCCAGTGAACTTGAAACATTCCAGCCAGCCATTGGACAATAGCGGAAACCACTCTTCACACAACTCAAAAATTTATGTGAGGCAGCGTGGTAAAATCTGGCGCCCGTCAAAATACATGTAACAAAATTTGGAGTAACAGGCATCATGTCAATGTAATTTTATGATTCACCTCTGACGATAGACGTGCCATTTTCTCTCTGAAGTCCACGTTGTCTTTTTCTATCCACTGGTCCATCCCAGTCAAACAGACGCTGGACTGACCAGACCCCGCATTCCCTGGCACAACCAGGCGACCTGGTCTGGAATTCGCGCGCTTATCTCTCTATGGCAGATTAACCGCCATTGCCGGCTGGTCACATCGAGTCTGGCAGATTGACGGATGGAAGGATGGAGGGGTAAAGGGATGTGTGGAGGGAGGGATGGATGGGTGGAGGGATGGGTGGAGGGGTGAAGGGACGGGTGGGGGTGGAAGGAGGGATGGAACGATGGGCGGAGGGATGGGTGGAGGGTGGAGGGATGGATGGAGGGATGGGTGGGTGAAGGGATGGAGGGATAGATGGAGGGGTGGGAGTAAGCATCGCATCTTATCCTCTCATTTTGTTTTTCCTGCCCTATCTTACTTGTCATGCGTTTGCACTTTTCAAAATGTCTTCTGAACCCAAATGCCATAGGTATATATCAGAATATTACTATTCCTCTTTCGTCCTCATCCTTTTCCAATCCACGAAATGATGAGTACACCATAAATTATGTATGTTGAAACCCGTCAAAACAAATATGCCTCCCCCCCCCACAGGACACACACAAACAAAAAAAAACACACACACACACACACACACACACACACACACACACACACACACACACA
>NW_004797962.1:25754-29050 GCF_000002075.1 Aplysia californica
TGTGTGTGCGTGTGTGTGTGTGTGTGTGTGTGTTTGAGTGTGAGTGTGTGTGTGTGCGTGTGCGTGTGCGTCCCACATTGACATGTACTAGAGGCAGTAATAAACTCTACAAGTACGTATGTTGTACTATGTTCCGGTCTGTCGGGTTCGTTCACTTGTACCAACATCTTACCAAACCAGCTGTTATTTATTTGTTTGCTTGTTTGTTTGTTTGTTTAATTGTTCGTCTATATTTAGGTGTTTGCTTTTGTCTGTGTGGCTTTGATTATTTATCAGCGTCTCTGCTTAGCCGTCTCTCACTGTTTGTCTGTCTGTCTGCCTGTCTATCTGTCTGTCTGTCTCTTTCCTCCCTTTTCTCCACACCCTCTCTACCTTTCTCCCCCTCCCTTCCTCCTCTTTCTCCCTCCCTCTCTCTCTATCTCTTTCTCTCTCTCTACCTCCTTCTCCCTCTCTTTAATTCTCTCTCTCCCTCATCCCCCCCAAAAAAAATCGCTCGAGTCTATCTCAATCTCGTCCCTCATTCATCACACCTACTCGAGAACGACAGTTTATAGGGCCTCTCCGCTCAATAGCCCCTCGATAACCAATCAATCGATATGCACACGCCCTTGTCGATAGGCTCATGGTAGGCCAGTAACAAATTATTGACCATCACTGACAGACGATCGTGCGACGTCAGGGCCAAAAGGTTCTATCTGTTACGTATTTCTGCAGACGATAGAACGGTTCGAATCTGACCCAGTGAAATACTAGACACAGAAGGGGAGCTTGTCTTGTTCAAGTATGGAAGACATAATTTATTATTATGTGGGTGGTTGGCGGGTGCTCTGGGGTGGTTTGCTCCTTCTTTCCTATAGCACATAATACACACCTAGGCTGTAATCTTCGGCACATATACATATTATGGCGGTATTATTGCCGCAAAACTCTAATTAAATTTTAAAAGGCATATCATGCATGTGAGTAAAGTATGTATGTCTATGTGCGCATGTGTGTGTACGTTTGTATGTATGTGTGTGTGTGTGTGTGTGTGTGTGTGTGTGTGTGTGTGTGTGTATGTGTGTGCGTGTGTGTGTAAATGTGTGTGTATGTGTATATCTGGCTGTGTCTGTGTATGCGTATACGTAGGTGTATGTGCTGTGCACACATATTTAAAGTCTCTGTTGCAATGTAACGACAATGAATAAATGTGAGGCAGCGTGGTGGAATCAGGCTCTCGTCAATTTTTGGGCACATAGAGTTATTGGTATCATTTTAAAGCTTGTTCACTTGTCTTTATTTGGATGCAAAAAATATCTATTTATCTTGAATACAAGTCGAGATATGTGCGAAAGAAGGAGATGAGGTTCACCTATTTTCAGAGGTAAAATTAGGGAGAAAATGGCCTGCAAAGATTATTTATATCCGTAGCTTAAGTGTCCGTGGTAACTAAAAATTTACATTTTGTGTACCTTTAATCAACGTTTTTCAGAAAAATCCACACATAAATGAGTTCTTTAATGGGCATGAAAGGTGTTGAGCCCCAAAAAATAATTGAAAAAAATTCACAAACTGTGGAAAAAAGCAAATTTCATCACTTTTATTATTTTGACGAGAGCCTGATTGCACCACGCTGCCTCACAAATCACAATTCCTCCTCGACCCACACTATACGGTTGTGGTGCGCTTATTCAATCAAACCACCATCGCCTCCCCCTACCCCGACTTCCTTTCCCCATCCCCATCCCCATCCCCACCCCGTCCCCAATTCATCCCATCTCCTAATCCCCCTTCATCTCAAGTTCAAAAACGACATGCGATTATCACCAATCACATCAAACACACCTCCAATGTAAAAACAAATATCCAAAAGCTTAATGAACATTCTATTAAACGAATGAAATAGAACTTCTCTTTATGTACCAAATATACATGTATAATATTTGTATACTAAATGAGCAACTTGTCGTCACGAGAGTTAGATTACAGTCTACATACAGAATATCACACAGACCTGACAACAGAGAGTAAATACGGCAATCCTTTCCGTATCTCCGAGCCAAAACGTCCCTTCTGCAATGTGTTAGCCTAGTACATGGTATGCTCTCGCATTACGACAAAACCATTAGGTAACTGTTTCATTGATCATAATATTATGTTTTAGTACGAATTGCATGGTACTTGCAACACAATTAGGCCATATACCTGCCGACGATTAGATTACAGGTGTTACAAGAGAGTTCAAAACACAAAAAAGGAGGAGAAATCAAGAATATAGATGTTTGATAGGAAAGAGGGAGCAAACAACCAACCACCCGCAAACCGCCCTTCGACAAAACTTTGTTTTAAAAAGTTTTACTAGAGGTTTTACGGCGTTTGCAACTGCATAAGTTCATCATATGAGCGCCGAGACCAAACTATTGTTCTAGAACTGTTCAGTCGGTGTGCGAGTTGTGGACGAAGGGATGTACGAGCTGGCTACCGCACCAACAAAACAAAGTCAGAATTTTGTTGTGCTCCGCTTACTCTCATTATCGACAAACTCATCGAAACCAATGTGCCAGGATCTGTACTAGAACATTTGATCTCATCTCGTCTCATTTCATCTCATCTCATCTCATCTCGTCTCATCTCATCTCTTCTCATCTCATCTCACCTCGTCTCGTCTCATCTCATCTCATCTCATCTCATCTCATCTCATCTCATCCCTTCTCATCTCTTATGCTGATCAACTCATTTCTTGTACAGCGGCACAGTACTTTAGACCGTAGATTAGAGGTGGGCAAAATCCGGATAATCTATAAGGATAACCGGATAATTCTCAATGAAACATTATCCGAATTCAGACTCTTAACTAACTCTCTTTCCTGACCCGTTTGCCGAAGTGGATGCACCCGTTTGTCGAAGTGGTTCTAACCCGTTGGACGAAGCGGTTTGCGTCATATTATATTTGCACAAGAGGTGCACTAAAATATTATCCGGATTTCGCCAAAAGCGACTCATTGCCCAACCCTAGCGTAGATAAACCCTTCTAGCGCTGGGTCCTCTCCACCTATCTGTGATTTCATTCCAGCACATTAGTCCCAACGTGTGGCCCAAACCTGCTGTCGATGTGACCGGTGTTGGAACACCCCGGGCCCCGCACTCACACGCACAAAGTCAACACGCTAACCCCTGGGCCAACAAACCGAGTGGCAGCAGAGATAGCTGCTCAAATACATGAACGTATTTTTATACCTGCCTGTCGACGCTTTACTAATCAGTCTCCACTCCGCCCTCTACCTTCATCTTTCTCTCTCCCCCCTCTCTCTCTATAT
>NW_004797962.1:32713-34589 GCF_000002075.1 Aplysia californica
CACACACACACACACACACACATGCATATATATATTTAAAAAAAAATAAATACAAACACTTACATAGCAACCGCACAAACACACACACACAAATTAAATACATACTCACACCAACATACGTACGCACTCAAACCGACTTCAAAGCAACTTCAGACGCACATCTTATCGTGCACAGACACACGCAATGTTGTTATTACAGCCAGATACTTTTGCAGCAACGGAGAGAGAAACACAAGAGTAAAAAAAAACAACAACAAAAAACCCACGAGAAAATAACAAGGTGGAGAAGAAAAACAAAACAAAACAACAATAAAAAAACAAAAAATAAAAATCAAGAACAAAAATCTAGATCTGGAAGGAAACATTAGGAAGGTTATGTATGGTTCAGCGCCAGCCAGTAGAGGTGGGCAAAATCCGGATAATCTATCCGGATAACCGGATAATCATAAATGAAACATTGTTTGAATTCAGACTCTTAACTAACACTCTCTCCCGATCCGTTTGCCGAAATGGGTGCACCCATTTGTTGAAGTAGTGCTAACCTTTTTGTTGAAGTGGTTCTAACCCGTTTAACGAAGCCGCTCATATCATAATTATTTGCCGAAGAGGTGCACTAACATATTATCCGGATTTTGGTAAAGAGACTCATTGCCCAGCCCTACCAGCCCGACCAGCGATGCCAAAGATTCCAGAGAATTAGATGGTAGAGCTATGGTCATATCAGCCTATCACAACATTTTGTCAGGGAGACGCAGCGTGTTGTGGTAGGCACCGGTCGACTGTGCCCCTGTGTCCCGGCGGCTTCTGCCTGTCAAAACTCTCACGCCCTTTTCTACAGACAAGTGCTGGGCGGCTAGGTTCCGGATTATTGAAAGCTAGGAATCGTAGGACTTGATTCCGAACCCAATTACTCACTTTCTAATGATATAATTTCTTCCGGTGGTTATCAAAACATCTTCAAGATTTAAGACGACCTTGATTTCGGAACACTACAAAGCATCAGCTTATATCTTTTAAAAATAAATTCTTTAAAAAAAAGAAGAAGATTTTAGTGATTAAAGTAGCTGCGAACTGTTGGTTTACGTAAAAAGGAGTCGGAGTTTTTCTTTCGTAGCATTAATCGCGGGAATCGGTTCCGGGATCGATTCTTCGCCCAGCTCTACTTTTCACCCCCATTGTCTGCTCTCAGCAGCTTGTTATGGCTAACTTAGGTGTCCGTTCAGATTAACAAAAGGCTGCCCTCCGCTTTGAAGGAAACAAAAGATTCTTTTGTCAACCCTGAAAATAAACTGACCGTTTCGAGCGACCAAGTCAGCGATGCCAAAATATCTGAGGAGATGTCTATCGTGTGACACTATCGACACAATTTTAGCCATGAAAGCGCCCAAAAAAATTCCGGATGTTTCATCAACGACTTTTTCCCAAACAACTGAAACGAAAGCTACTTCCATCGATAAAGAAGGATCCAAAATGTAAAAAGGGGTCATTCATACATAACGGAATGCACGAAACTGTCCGACTGAACCTGCAATAATTCAAACCTGACTCGCACATTCCACCCTTCCATCACCCCTACCCCCCTCCCCTCCTTTCCTCTCCTCTCCTCTCCTCTCCCCACCTCTCCTCCCCTCTCAAGCCCACCTTCTCAGCTATCTCAGTTACAAGACTCGTATCCCAACACACCTCCAGTGTCCTCCAGAAGCCACTAGAAAAACAAATCTACCAACGCTGATCCGACCCTGGGGCCTGAGAGAGAGAGAGAGGGGGAGAGAGAGAGAAAGAGGGAGGGAGGGAGGGAGAGAAAGAGAGAGAGAGAGGGGGGGCATGGAAAGAGAGAGAAAGAGAGAGAGAATTAGAGAGAGAGAGAGAGAGGGGG
>NW_004797962.1:35113-35984 GCF_000002075.1 Aplysia californica
CAGACAGACAGACAGACAGACAGACAGACAGACAGACAGACAGACAGACAGACAGGAATAACAGAATGAAAGTAAAGAAGTAGGAGCAGGACCTGCCAGTGGTACCTTCCAAGAACCCGTGCAGACGATCTCACTCCCAGGAAAAGTTCAGAAATCAGTTATTGCACGAATAGTTAAATGAGCTCTTACGGACAAGCTATATGTGAAGCAGTGGTGGAATCAGGCTCTCGTCAAAATAATCAAAGTGAAGAAACTTGTATTTTTCCGCAGGCTTGTGAATTTTTATCAAATTTTGTTTTTTGGCTCAACACCTTTCATGTCCATTGAAGAACTCATTTCTGTGTGGATTTTTCTGAAAAGCGTTGATTAAAGGCACAAAAATGAAAATTTTCAGTTACCACGGACTCTTAAGCTAAGGAAATAATAATCGTTGGCCGCCATTTTCTCCCTAATTTTACCTCTGAAAACAGGTGACCTCCACCTCCTTCATTCGCAAATATCTCGACTTTTATCCAGGATAAATGGATATTTTTTTCATCCAAATAAAGACAAATGAACAAGCTTTAATATGATGCAAATACTTTTATATGGCAAACAATTGACGAGAGACAGACAGACACCACGCTGCCTCACATATTCGTGTTGATAGGAGCGTTAAACCTTTACAATTTTCACGGACAAGCTAGCTCAGGTTTTGCTTGTCGTGTCATGAAATGAAAGATGAAATGATAAAATTAGGTCACTTTTAGTTCACTTTTCTTTAATGATTAATAGTTCACTTTTCTTTAATGATTAATAGTTCACTTTTCTTTAATGATTAATCACGAGAGAGCACCGCTGTGTGAAAAAAGTTAATCAACAAGTGTACTTT
>NW_004797962.1:36683-37535 GCF_000002075.1 Aplysia californica
CCAGACCATATCCTACAACAAGTAACAAAATAAGACACAGCCTTCACCAGCCAGCCCCTTGAGGCCAGCCAACGGTTGTTCCCGCCAGAGGTAACTGGTCCCAGGTCCCGCTGACGGACAGGCCGTCCGGGCCAGGCTTGTAGCGAATTTGGCGCTGAGCGTCCCCGGAAATGTTAGGAAAACAGCCGTGTGGCCGCGCCGAGGCCTAATTGCGCAACACATGGGGCGCACCCCTCCCTACAACGCCATAGTCTCAGGGGCCAATAAGTTCAGCTCATCTTCCTTCTATCTGTAGCAAAACACCTACAACTCTTCCTTACGTATGGCGCCTTTTCTCAAACAAAAAGCCACGCCAGGCACACAGCTTTTTAGCTCAAACAAAAGGTACAAGTTACAGACGGACAATTTCATAATAAGGTCTTGCGTTGACCTATATTTCTGGTGGGGCAAAGTCGGGCGATCTGGGAGCAGTAACCGCGGTAAGCAGCATCCTCACTTGACTTTATGACAAATATTATCATTCTCTTACCTATCGGCGTCTTGTCGGGCTAATCATAACAACGCTATCGCCCCTACTCGGCAGCATTGATAACCTATACTTACCGTCAGAGTACTTCCAATTTCCTGCTCTTTCCAGAAGGACTACGTGTAGCTTTACAACGCAACACCTTGAGGTACTGGGCCTTTGGAGTACTGACGTAGACATAATATGAAATGGTAGGTTCTCTGCTGGAGGGGTTTTCTTAATTTCTATCGTGTTGTTGGAATCGATGGTTTTGTATTTTCATTACTCGTACGTGTAAACACAAGCAAGCACGGACGCGCGCGTGCGCGCACACACACACACACACA
>NW_004797962.1:37951-41696 GCF_000002075.1 Aplysia californica
CCACACACACACACACACACACACACACACACACACACACTTTATCTATCTCTCTACCTCTCTTTCTACTTATCTACCTATCTATCTATATAAATATCTATCTTTCTAAAAATTCCTTCTTACTTCCCCACTGTTCCATGATAACCCCATCCCCTGCTTCTAGTATCATTTCTTCAGCCTCACCCAGACAAAAACACACAAAATGTTTTTAAAACACAACCACATCCACACACACACACACAGGTACATACACACACACACACACACACACACACACATACACACACACACACACACACACACATTACATCACATCTGCGTTCAGCTATGTCAGTATGGGATAAACAACAGCAAAATCTTCCCAGGGAAAACCCACAATGCTGCATCAAACATGGGCTGGTCTTAATTTTCTCTCTCTCTCTCTCTCTCTCTCTCTCTCTCTCTCTCTCTCTCTCTCTCTCTCTCTCTCTCCACCCTTATCCCAGCAGTTCCGATTTACGTCGTCCCCAACCCTCCAAAAACGTTTCCCCATTTCCCCAGACACCGATCTCCGCCACTACAAAGGACCACAAAGCCTGGACGGGTATAGATGCTGCTATTCTTTACTCCATTCCCAGCCAGCCGTGGGACAAAGTGCGCAAAATAAGCATTTGCTCGACAACCCAGCTGAAGTATGAGACATGCACATTTGTAGTTAATGTGGACCAACATGTCAAAAGACACTCCCCCCCGCCCAATCTTGCGACATCGTGTGCTGCTAACGATATCTTTACTGCGAGAACTCTATTTGCTCGACAACCCAGCTGAAGCATGAGACATACACATTTGTAGTTAATGTGGAACAACATGTCAAAAGTTTGAAAAGACACTCCCCCCAATCTTGCGACATCGTGTGCTGCTAACGACATCTTTACTGCGAGAACTCTATATCTGCAAACAAAGAAGTAAATTGTATTCGTTAAATCAGAACGAATACGACAGACAAACAAGAGTGAACTTTTCTTGCAACATTCTTTATTTTCCTCTCTGCAAGAAATGTCTTAGCTGGATAAAAAGAAGAAAAACGAACAACACCCGAACACTATAACCATCAAACACTTTACCGATCCCTGAATTTATACTTGCTACGACACGCAACGCATAAGAATCAATGAATCAATATACAACAGAAAGTTAGCTTTGAAGTGCAAAGTCTGCGCAACGAATTGTTCACTTCCCCCTTTCACTTTCATTCCTGTACAATGTGTTCAAACGATGAGCCAACACCTTCAGCTCTGCCTATTTGGAGGGATGATTACTGCACTCGAAGGTAAACTCTTCAGACAGGGGAAAGCATCAGATCAGAATGTTTCCCGCTAGAGCTGGGCAATGAGTCGCTTCAGCAAAATCCGGATACTATTTTAGTGCACCTCTTCGGCTAATAATATGATATGAACCGCTTCGGCAAAATGGGTTAGAACCACTTTGACAAATGGGTTATCATCACTTCAACAAATGGGTTAGAACCACTTTGACAAACGGGTTATCATCACTTCAACAAATGGGAGCACCCACTTCGACAAACGGGTCCGGAAAGAGAGTTAAGAGTCTGAAATCGGATAATGTTTCAATGAGAATTATCCGGTTATCCTTTTGGATTATCCGGATTTTGATTCCCGCACAATCGCCCTCAGAACAGGGTCGACAAATGCTGAGGATTTATTGATGTTTGGCTGATCGTCCTCTGTTTACACCAGTTCCCCGCCTCTGCCCACATGCCTCATGTTCTGACAACCTGCTCACCAACACCAGCCCGCGGCACGACCGCGCACAACTGTCCCTCCAAGCTCACCACCACCCGAGTCGGAAATGTCATCCGTGCACGTGCACAACTTCTGAGCTTGGCCCTCGCTCCGAGGCACATACCCCACTACAGTATACTGTACAACGACTTGTCCCGTGGAGCACACATGGAGGGAGCGGCGAGCGAAAACGGCGTATTATTGGATCCGAGCATGTTTCTCCTATGCTGTGTCCCTACAAGGCTGAGTGAGATACGTGAACTGGCGGAAAGCATTGTTTACTTCACCCCCCCCCTCCCTCTCTCTTTCTCCCTCTCTCTCTCTATCTATTTCTCTCTTTCTATCTATCTATCTATCTATCTATCTATCTATCTATCTATCTATCTATCTATCTATCTCTCTCTCCATCTATCTCTCTCTCTCCATCTATCTCTCTCTCTCTCTCTCTCTCCGTCTATCTCTCTCTCTCTCTCTACCTATCTCTCTCTCCATCTATCTATCTAGCTCTATCTCTCTCTTTAATATCCCGTCACCGAAACAGAATATAATATTTCAACATGTCAATCACGTTCTAAAAACTATAATCCCTAGATGGGATTTTCCTTGAAATTCAAGGAACTACTTTCAAAGTACAAATCTTTCCCGCCTAGATCTAATCACACCCCACGCCGCCCCCGCTTCCAGGAAGCAGCAGTCAGTCAGAGCCGTCGACATAAGACGTGCGTCGACGTTACCGCTGACCTCACAGCGGATTCCGTCAGGGAAGCCGGTGAAGATCTGTTTACTTCCTGCCTCGTTACACAACCTTTGCCACTGAGCCCGCTCGGGTTTCAAACATAAGCGCTTCAGGCTCGTGCTCTAACACCCTGACAAAGGCCTCAGAAGCCTTTGGCCCGGGGCGATACGAGAAATAAACTCATGACATTTTTGTAACATTTACAGGAAGGAGATTTCTTCGCAAGCCGGGGAAAAAAATGGAGCAGCGCTATTACCTTATTTTGGCTGGTAAACCGCGAAATTAAGCGGTCAAAGAAGCGGGTGTCAGCGGGTATTCCCCATCTCCTTCTTTCCCCAGGCGGATCGAACCCTCTTCAAAGAGTGCGCGTGTTTTTGCCAGCCAGCAGAGCAACCTTCTGACCAGCTGAGAACATCGTGGGCTCCATCTCGCACGTGCTTTGTGGGGTGTGGAGAGAGGGACAAACAGAAACGGGATGAACACACGCGCACACGCGCGAGCACCCATTGACTCCGTGACCCCTGGCCCCAGACCACAAAGCCCATACCTGCCCGGACGATGCGCGAAGGGCTTATGTCAACACTTCCGGTGATCAGAGGGGTATACCACACCAGAATTTCATTCCCTCCCTTTTCTCAAATTCCTCTGAACTATAATCAAGTCTTCGGATATCTTAAAAGGTCCATCTACGCCTGAGCATTCTATATTTAGAAAAAAACCCAAAAAACCACCAAATATTAACATCAAAAACATCGCAAATTTTCGGGGTAAGTAACAGAAGCGGCCTTAGAAGAGCAACTTTTTATCATACATGATCGATTAACTTTCTTTTTTTCACTTTCCCTAATTCATTAAAGAAGGAAAAGGAAGTGAATGAAGGGAAAGAGGAGCTGGCTGATAGATCCGTCTGTCAGCCTTTATTTGAGATACCCACCGACACCCAAACACACACACACACACACCCCACCCCAATCCTCCGACCCCCCCTCGACCCTCGGAATGTATATTATTTCTTTAGTTCTTTTATCGCCAGGCCAGGTGTTCAGCCATGAGTCTTGCTTTGTTCTAGTGAGCGGTTTTAGATGCTCATGTGCGCCGTGCGCTCACACTCTGTCTTTTCTTGTTGCAGGAAAAGTTATGGCGAACGCCGTTTATTGCATCTCGTTACCTTTGGATTCTTTTAAAACCTTCTTAACCTTTCGTTGTCTTTATCGCCTGCCCCCTCCCC
>NW_004797962.1:43903-45872 GCF_000002075.1 Aplysia californica
TGATGATGATGATGATGATGATGATGATGATGATGATGATGATATTAAAAGTAATCATGACATTCTAAACATTCTTCAATACCACCGACAGGCAACACACGACCCACTAACCCACAGCAGAGAGTGTGAATGAGTGACACCGGGCGTGATATGGGAAAGGGGGGGGGGGTGTGGTTGGTTTGTCCTTCGATGAAAGACACCCCCCCTCCCCCCTCATCACGACTACCTGCGTCTGTGACTAATTTGACATTGATTATCTAAAGAGCCATATGTTGTAAACGGAGGCCTCGACAGCCAGTCACACCCGGGACCTTTCTATAAATAGAACAGCGCCCGGAACATCTAAATATTTGCTCATCCAGCTTCTCGGGGCGGTGTACTGACTGGAAGTGAGGATTTGGGATGTGTCTCGAGCTCTGAGCTGTCTGGTACATTGCATTAACTCTATCCAGCTTCTGACATTTGGTAATTTTTGACACAGCTGACAAGATTATTGAACAATCTTCTTCATTTCCGTTGAACCTAAAATCACTGATGATGATATGTGAGGCAGCGTGGTGGAATCAGGCTCTCGTCAATTTTTGGGCATGTGGAGTTACAGGTATCATCTTAAAGCTTGTTCAGTTGTCTTTATTTGGATGAAAAAAATATATATTTATCTTGAGTACAAGTCGAGATGTTTACGATTGAAGGAGGTGGGGGTCACCTGTTTTCAGAGGTAAAATTAGTGGGAAAATGGCTGCCAAAGAATAGTTATTTCCTTAGCTTAAGAGTTTGTGTTAACTGAAAATTTACATTTTTTGTGCCTTTAATCAACGTTTTTCAGAAAAATCCACACAGAAGTGAGTTTTTTATGGGCATGACAGTTTTTGAGCCAAAAAATAGAAAATTGCTGAAAAACCACAAACCTGAGGAAAAATGCAAGTTTCTTCACTTTGATTATTTTGACGAGAGCCTGATTCCACCACGCTGCCTCACATATGTGCCCGTAAGCAGTTGGATTTCTTTTCTGATTATTTTTTCGTAATTACTCTCATTTTTGGCAACAGGAATTGAGTCGGCGTTTGTTTGTGTGTTTTGTTGAAGAAAAGAGAAGCACGTCGATACAATAGTGGTCATTTACGAGTACTTCGTGTTGGGGGGAAATAAGCCAGACAGCACAAACAGAAACAACAAGGGGAACATAGAGGAGTAGTACCTACGAGAAGCGTCCTCCAACCATCTACTCAACTGGCGTTTTTGAAGTGAATTATAGCTTAAATTACTTTTACCTTTTTCTTTTTCACCCTCTATCGTCGTTGAGTGTAAGGGATTAGTGTGTGTATGTGTGTGCGGTGGGGGAGGGGGGAGGGGGGGATGCAGTTTTCTATGAAAGACCAACTCTTTGAGGCTAAAACAGCACCTGGACATGGATGGCTGGTGCCTCTATAAATAAATCAGTGATGATCACGTCAGACCAACTCTGAAGTTCTTTCAACAAAGATGTAGTGTGACACTTATTATATTATGACCTAATCGTGTTGCATGAGCCGTAATGCCGTAAAACGCTTTCTAAAACAACAATAATAATACAGATCTACATTTTCTTAGGTTTCCCCCGGACTTCCTAGATCTAGTACTTTACAGAAAAAACTGGAAATTTGGGAGTGAAGACAGGATAGACAGATAGTAAGCGCAAGAAGCTCGCGATGTGGAGAGAGTGAGAGAAGAGTGAGAGAAGAGTGAGAGAAGAGTGAGAGAAGAGTGAGAGAAGAGTGAGTGAAGAGAGAAGAAGCCGCATCGCCTGCAGGTTCAGCCTATGGCAATGTTTACTCATGTACTTGACGGGGCTTTTAATGCAACTCCGCTCATGACGTATGTTTATGTGAGGGAATGTTTGGGTATTTGGGTAAATTTATAACACATGTCGTTATTACAATAACGATAATTGTTATTATAATTATTATATTGAAGGTAACGAACATTATAA
>NW_004797962.1:45972-61420 GCF_000002075.1 Aplysia californica
AGAGAGAGAGAGAGAGAGAGAGAGATCTATACATAATAAACATGTACATGTATATAGTCGCCTAAGAACAATTTTGTCAAAGTGTACTTTAGTAAAGAGAGCACAAGGGACAAAAGTTCTGAATCTGAGGCGAAGAGATTCAACTGCTTGCACTCTCACTCAGTACAAAATAGAGCTGAGCGGAGTCGATTCCGGAACCGATTCCCACGATTAATGCTGCGGAAGTAAAGTTCCGTCTCCTTTTGACGTAAACCAACGATTGCCGGTTACTTTTATCATTAAAATCTTCTTATTTAAAGAATCTATTTTTGAAAATTAGAAGTTGATGCTTCGTAGTGTTCCGAAATCAAGGTTATCCTAAATCTTGAAGATGTTCAAAGCCAACCGGGTAGCCACCAGAAGAAATCACATCATTAGAAAGCAAGTAATTGGGCTCGGAGTCGATTCCTACGATTCCTAGCTTTTAATAATCGGGAACCTAACCGCCCAGCACTAGTACAAAACTGTTTCTTGCGAACTGTGCGACCCGTCTTATACCTACGGAAAGAACGCACAGGGAGACAAGGCCTCTGTTATATAGTTTTAGTAAGAGTTTTGCGGCATCTGCAACACAATAAGGTCATAATACAAGTGCGAAAATTAGAGGTGTTACAAGAGAGTAACAAACATAAAAAAGGAGGGGGAGAGATAAGGTTGACAGATGTTAGATAGTGATATGAAGGAAAGAAGGAGCACACCACACCAGAGCACCCACCAACCACCCACGACAAGACACAACAAGACATGACAAGACCCCATGGGAAGAAGTAGAACAACAGCTAACAAAAACCAAACAAACAAAAAATTTTAACAACAAAAAACACACAGGTGAAATATAAACATACAGTTGTAACTGTCTTGTCGCAACATGACAATACGTGCGTGTATATATATATTATATATATATATATATATATATATATTATATATATATATATATATCTATATATATATATATGTGTGTGTGTGTGTGTGTGTGTGTGTGTGTGTGTGTGTGTGTGTGTGTGTGTGTGTGTGTGTGTGTTTAGTTTAGTTTTAGTAGAGGTTTTACGGCGCTCGCAACTGCATCAGGTCATATGAGCGCCAGAAGATTAGAGGTGTTACAAGAGAGTAACAAACATAAAAAAAGAAGGGGAGATGAGGATGACAGATGTTCGATAGGAAAGAAGGAGCAAACCACACCAGAGCACCCGCCAACCACCCACGTGTGTGTGTGTGTGTGTGTGTGTGTCCGTCCGTCGTGTGTGTGTGTGTGTGTGTTTGTGTGTGTGTGTGTGTGTGTGTGTGTGTAAATGGACAGCGGGACCACACACGGCCACAAAAAAACAACCAAACTTGAAGGCAACAATTTGAACAATTTATTGATTATAATATTTCTGCGCACTGTCAGTGCATGAAAAATGTAAATGAAACACCACCTCCTCCCCCCCCCCGCCCCCTCCCCCCCCCCCCTTCTTGCCTCTCTGTGAAAAATACGAGCAGGGCTGCTGCCAATAATAATAATAAAATAATAATAATAATAATAATAATAATAATAATAATAATAATAATAATAATAATAATTACTAAGAATAATGATGATAATAATAATAATAATAGTAATAAAAATAGTAATAATAATTTTTATTATACAAATAATAAAACAATAACAACAACAACAAAAATAATAATAATAATAATAATAATAATAATAATAATAATAATAATAATAATAATAATAATAACAACAATATTGTATACATTATATTATAATAGTATAAATAATAATAACAATAACAACAACAACAACAACAATCATTATTATTATTATTATTATTAAATAATCATAATTATTTCCTGAACAAAACTGATTTTTTTCTTCCTAATCAATGAAAGGGAATTCTACAATCTAAGAGCACGCACCGTCAGATCGGCTGGAGGCCCTTCACGCATGCATGCGTATAATATATATATATATATATATATATATATATATATATATATAGAGAGAGAGAGAGAGAGAGAGAGAGAGAGAGAGAGAGAGAGAGAGAGAGAGAGAGAGAAGCAGGCAGAGAGAGAGAGAGAGAGAGAGAGAGAGAAGCAGGCAGAAAAAAGAGAGAGGGAGTTTAGAAAGAAAATGGAGGAGAGGAAAAAGGTTGGGGTCGCATTTTTGCAGATGAACGTGCAGGCGATGCATGAGGGAGCGCATAAAATTATCGCACACTCGTGTGTGGGGAAAAAAACAACAAAACAAAACCCCAAAAAAACAACAACCCACAACGCTGGCTGCGCGCAAAGCAAAAATGACTGAGACCTAGTTACATGACATGCTCTTTAAAAAAAAAAAAAGAAGAAAGACAACAAAAAAAAGCATGTTGAGACGAGACCGAGTTTGACGGGGCAAAAACGAGGATAAGCCAACAGCAAGCATCGTTCCACCATCGTTTCGGCGGCACAAGAAGAAAGATAAACAGCACCCTTGTTGACGTGTCCGACTGTCTGGTTGCCGCCAGCTTGTCAAAACTACAGCACGACAGACTACAGACAGAGCCACGACACGAGTTCGGAGGAGTCAGTAGTAGATACATTGTAGATCTAGTAACCTAGACATCCCAAACTGGGGCGGCGACACGGCTAGCTACAAACCCTCTGTTGTTCTCATCGGCACTACAATAATATTTATTGTGGCGTGGGGGGGGGGGGGGTAGTTAGTAGGACCCTGGTCTATTCCATTCATGTACACACTTCCGACGACTACGCAGAGCAATTGTCCTTAATTAAAATTACACAGCGCCACTGTCCAAATGTATAGTTCAGAAAACTACACAGTGCAACTGTCCAAATGTATAATTCAAAAAAACTACACAGTGCCACTGTCCAAATGCACAATTCAAAAAACTACACAGTGCCACTGTCTAAATGCATAATTTAAAAAACTACACTTTGCCACTGTCCAAAAGTATAATTCAGAAAACTACACAGTGCAACTGTCCAAATGTATAACTCAGAAAACTACAAAGTGCCATTGTTGTCCAAATGTATATAATTCAGACAACTACAAAATGCCATTGTCCAAATGTATATAATTCAGACAACTACAAAATGCACTTGTCATCGTGAGGAAAAAAAAACATACAAAGAACGATGGGATCCTCAAGTGAGGCTAGAATCAATTATTCAAAATGCCACACAGTTTTAACTTGACTGTAATCAACACACACTCGAGATCGCATTCTGTATTTTCAGACGCGCTTTGTTTCAGCTTTTTGTTTTGCATTCCGCTCCAGAAAACTACCTTTCAAATGAGAAAAACGTAACCAATACCTTGGTCATAAGAGAGGACACACACAAACAAAAACAAAAGATGGTCATTTTTTTTCGTGCACATTTAAACTCTGAGACAGGGAAACACAAACACAAAGGTAAGAGCTGCTGGTTCAATAATAATAACTTCATTACAACATTCCAATCACTGACAAAAGAACATTGCATTGAAAACAACACAACAGCAACGACAATAACAACAACCGAAGGGAGGCGGTGGCCCTGACGAAGAGCTTCGTTCTTCGGGGGTCCAAACATTTCGAATGGATAGGCTACCACACACACACACAACAACAACAACAACAACAACAACAACAACAACAACAACAACAACAACAAAACCACCTAGAAACCAAGAAGCTAGTAATCCAAATTAGGAGTTTTTCACTTTTTAACCCTCTCCCTATACCATCAGGTACTCATGTTAAGTTATCATGAGTTACAAGATCCAAATCCCAAACCCCCAAAACGAAATAAAATCCGCTCACTTACCTTTGCCCATGATTGGGAAGAGAGCAGGAACCTGGTAGTTAGATATCTCTGTGAGTTGTCCATGCATAACGTCTTATGAGGCCCATCAATCCAGCTTTGTAGGAAAGCAAGTGTCTGTCAAAAATGTCACACCCACAGAGCTCTCAGTGCACAAACACACACACACACACACGAGAAGATCTGTTTCTCCCTCACCTCACAAGTCAGTGAGGCATCACAAGGAAAGGTCTAATAGAAGCGAGCACATACAAAGTCTTTTTGACTGCTGATCCTGTGTCTTCCTCACCTCACAAGTTAGTTAGTGAGGGGTATCGCACAGAAAGGGCTAACAGTAAGAAGCCCGCTCAGTCTTTTAGACCACTGATCCTGTTTCTTCCTACTCCTTCACCTCACAAGTTAGTGAGGCATCACAAGGAATGGTCGAATAGAAGCACACTCCGCAAAGTATTTTCGACCGCTGATCCTGTTTCTTCCTACTTCTTCACCTCACAAGTTAGTGAGCATTGATGTATCACAAGAAAAGGTCTAATAGAAGCACACTCCACAAAGTATTTTTGACTGCTGATCCTGAAATAGGTATCGGTAGTTCACCAAACTGCAGGATGGAGTCAGTCACAAGAAGAGAATCCCACAATCACACAGAATCACGGTGTGTACAGTTCCGTCGGAGTATAGCTTCACTTTAAACGTCACAGGCTGAGGACAGTTTAGTTTAGTTTTAGTACGAGTTTTACGGCACTTGCAACACAATTAAGTCATATATAAGTGCCGAAGATAAGAGGTGCTACAAGAGAGTAACAAACACAAAAAAAGAAGGAGGGGAGATAGGAAAGAAGAAGCAAACCACACCAGAGCAACCGCCAACCACCCTTTCATGGGGTGTTCAGTTCCGTTCGTTGAAGAATATCTTGTACACATTAAAAGTCACAGGCTGTGGACAAGGATAAAGAATCCAGACTAACATCATTTTAACATCTTAAGATAATAATAATAATAGATCGCATCTGTATAGCGCATATCCCCGCTCACCAGCAGGCTCTATGCGCTTTACACTATATTAAAGATTACAAAAGTGAGCATACCCCCATTCCACAGGATAATACAATGTAAAAAAAAAAAAAAAGTAGATGATTTGAACTGCGATCAGTCTAGTATACGTTGCCATTATTTATTCTTTTTTAAAATTTATTTGTTGGGGGTTTTTTTGTTTTGTTGTTGTTGTTGTTGTTGTTGTTGTTTTTTTTTGGGGGGTAAGTGCTTTACGGCGCTCGCAAGTGCATGAGAACATATGAGCGCGCGGGACACAAGAAACATTTGCCCAGGTGGCGTCGGAAGCCTACTCTTATCGATTTTGGGCCACCAAGGAATCTTTAACGTGCGCAACTTGCACACGGGACCTCCGAGATTTTTCGCCCTTGTCCAAGAAGGCTAGATGTAGATGTTTCCTAGGTAAATTTATAGAAACCCTCCAGTCTCATAAAGGGTATTATTTTGTAGCTTTTTATGGGTTTTTTAGGGCCCTGAACACGATTTTGGCATTGAAAAACGTCGCAAATTGATAGTTTAGATGTTACTGCACTTTATTTCAGGGGGGTGGATCTCCCTGAACACCCCCCCTACCAGACCTACTACACTGCTATAACGTACTCGCACGTCAGGGGGAGACCCCCTGAAACCCCCCCTAATGTCTATAAAAGCATGCATTATCCACACAAAAATCCTATAACTAAACCTTAACTAAAAAAAACTGACCTTATTCGTATATCCGACGGCACTAAAGTGGTGAAGGAGCTGACTTCCGGTAGTGGATGTGACGCGAAGCGGGAGTGCTTCTATAAAAATACCGTTTCCTACTATAAGATCAGGGGTGTGGCTGAAAGACAGCAGTAAGAAGGAGCCAGGGAGAAGCAGTGGGAAGGCTGCAGAAAGAGTCAGGAGCCCAGAAGAGGGGGCAAAGGAGGAGAGGAGATGGGGGCAGAAAGTGGAGACGAAAGCAGAAGACAGAACATTGTTAGAGAGCAGGAAAGAATGTGAAAGGAGAACATTTTACTAAAGGAAATTTTCCAATGCTATCCGAATTCGAACCCAGGACCTCTTGAATGAGAGACGAACACCTTAACCTCCAGGCCACGAGAGCCCTCGCCATCGGTCTACCTGATGCTTACGAGTACCAAAGAGCAAATAAAAATTGCATCACTTTATTAATCAAACCACCTTTCGTTGTGGAAACCAGACAAAGAAAAAAAACCTACCAAAAACAAGCACTTCTTTCAAATGGGGTGCATTTCTGACAGCTTTTGTAATGAAATGACGTGCGGACAAAAGCTCGACAGTTAGTCAAAGAAGCCAGCACGCCAATCCGGAAAGGCAAAAATACACGCAACAATTTTAGCAGCCCACCCACAATCCCTCACTCTTATTAATATTAATAAATAAAGAACACTCCATTGAATCCCCCATGCACGACTGTCTCTCAGCTATCTCGGTAAAAGGGATCTGTCACCATTACTCCACCTTCTTCAAAGACATTCCACTATCTGAAAAACAATCTTTTCTTCCGAGAATCAAGGAACAGAGATCATTCACAACAGGGCGTCTGAGCATATTTTTCTGCATCAAAAGAATCAAAATCTCTGAACCAAAGATCAGAAATCAAATCAAATCAAATCAAAGAGAGGACATGGTGACACAGAGGAGAACTTGGGAAAACCGCCGTCGTTTTCTGTCCCACCCAAACACATGACAGCCATTACGGCGCAGTTGCTTAATTATTCGATGAAATCTGTCATTCACTGGGTACTGAGGAAGTCAATGAATCTGACAAATGTGGGTTCTGACTTATGTCTTTCCTGTACATGTAATAACCCCTTGGAACCAAATACATGTACTCCAACAAAATGAGTTATTCTGTGCCATAGGAATATTATACAAAATGCATCCAAAATAGCTCTCCTGAAAAGGAACTCCTAAAAATTGTAATACAAAATTTAATATAATATATATATAATATATATATATATATATATTATATATATATATAAAATACTACTAATAAATAACACTGTGAGCTCTACTTATGTAGGCCTACAATATTACAATGGAAGTAGTAGTAGTAAAGCAGCTCTCTATCATTGTCACTAATAGGTTAAAATCAAAACGTAGACAAGGCCTGAACAAACTAGGTGCCTGGAACCAATTTCCAAAAAGACCTTTGAATGAGACAAAAGACGGCAGTATTTTACAGTTTTTTCGGGAAGATTTCAATAGCAAGAACTGAAAGCCAAAATCAAGTAGAGTACCAAATTTGGATGAAATTCTATCCCAAAATCAATACATATATTATGGTCTGCGGATAATGTTGTGGTCTTATAAACACGAACTTGAGCTCCTGTGATCAAGTGCTTTTGTGAACTCCGGCTCACAATATCGAGCAAGTTGAGAGAATTGATTTCTACACAGGCGAGTCCTTGAGAAAGACAATGCTATCCTAAATGAAAAAAAGAGCTGCAGCAATCAGCTTCATCACATTGTTCACAGAGTTGTAGGCCTGCTGTTTTGTATTCTCATATTGTGTAACAATGTAACAATTTGGGAAAAACTACACATTGTGAATCAAATTTTCCGTCCCAGATAAATGAAAGTTGTATTTTCCTACTTCTTTTAAACACAAAGGAGTGAACAAAGAGACTTGGACAGCCATGCCAACTGTTAGCTAGCTCTAACTGACGCCAACTATGGGAAATATGATAATGTCATTATGCAGGTCACTATGGCACTCTGTACGAAGTGTGCATGTTAGCCTTCGGCCTTTATGTTATGTGAGTGGGTGTGTGAGTGGGTGGGGGAGAGCATGTGTGTTTGTATGTGTGTGTTTGTATGTGTGTGTCTGTGTTTGGGGGAGAGGGGAAGGGGGTACAAGAGGCTCTATTTGGGAGACTGTTCACTCGGGTGTATGTCTAAGAGGGAGTACGGGTGCAGCAAAACTACTATTAAGGCAGGACCATACAGCAAAACTTTTAAAAATAAATATTATACCCAGTAACATAATATGTCCCGTGGTATGCGCTGGTGCTATTACATAAGACTTGACCATCTTTATTTGACAGTGGTTGTCAAATGAAAAAACATCAAGACCAAGACATAACAATGAGCAATAAATACAACTTCAAGCCGAACGTTTTGTCAGCCCTTGAAGAGTTGAAACAGAACTATGATAACATAATATACCGCTAATGTGTGCCAAGGTAACAGCTAAGATCTTACAAATGTGCTTGCCCCTCGTACTTTTTTAAAAAGTTCAACACATATGATCTCTTCCACTACTTAACAATCATTCCAGCTTTCTTTGTTTTCAGTCACATTTTTTTCTAACTTCTATAAGTAACAGTAACAAGAATAGAAAGGCAGAAGACCATGTTTTTGAATGGAAAAGAAACCAAGAGCCCATATATGACAATATGAAGGAGATAGAGCAGCGTGTGCATAGAGATAGAGAGAGAAATGCACAGGGAGTGTAAGAGGGGGAGGGAGAAACGATAGAAAGTGGACCAGACGGGGACAAAAACGATAGGAGGAAGGGGGACATTCTAAGACAAAAGGAGAGGGAGGAAATGAGACATCTTAAGACAAAAAAAGAGGGAGAAAGGGAGACATTTTAAGACAAAAAAAGAGGGAGAAAGGGAGACATTTTAAGACAAAAAAGAGGGAGAAAGGGAGACATTTTAAGACAGAAAAAGAGGGAGAAAGGGAGACATTTTAAGACAAAAAAAGAGGGAGAAAGGGAGACATTTTAAGACAAAAAAGAGGGAGAAAGGGAGACATTTTAAGACAAAAAAAGAGGGCGAAAGGGAGACATTCTAAGACAAAAGGAGAGGGAGGAAGGGAGACATTTTAAGACAAACAGAGAGGGAAGAAATAGTGAAGAATGAATGGAAGATGACAATAGATGGAGCAGTGAGGACTTGTGCTGCAACAAATGTGTTAGTTTCATACGAACCCATCTCGGAATTCAAGGGCTTCTGAGGTTGTTCGGCACCCACCATATTTTAAAACACATTTGATTAATTTGCCCAATGGAATACTGAAATGGTAAGTATAGACTTAACGCCCCTATCAACACTATTAGTTTATTTAAGAGTTAAAGAGGCAGGGCCTCCGAATTTAACGGACACAACGTGGGATCAAGCTGAGGTTCGCCCTGTGGAATAGAAGTAGGAGAGAACTGCTTGTAACTTAGATTACTCATACCATCCTTTTTGCAGAGCCTTACATTTTTGTTGCAAGATTTAGAATGAGACACGATGCCATAAATCAGGGGCATTGGAAACATATAAATATTAAAATTACGCCAAATTGATCACCATGACCTTCCGAACATGGAAAGAGACAAAAACTAAATTTAAAATGTGGACATTGCATGATCTCTGGTCATTGAAATAGCTCACTTTCCAATTATTTTGTGTAACTAGAAATACAGGAATCATGCTGTTTTTGTTTTGTTTTTTAAAGTATTTTTTTCTGTACAAATTTTCTATCAGGATGATGAATATATCACTCTGCAGCATAAATCCTACAGAAGGCAGACATGATAAAAATCTTATTAATTTCCACAATTCAGTTTCAAAAAGATATTTTTACATGAGAACCTATTTGGAGCAGAAGCCAGAGAAAATAGTGAAAAAATTTAAAGAGATAATAGCGTGTGACACTTTCAAATGTAAAAGAATGAAAAAGTAGAACACTCTCTTTTTAATGAAAAAATTGCCCACAACGATGCTGTTCGAGGCAGAAGAAAAGTAGTAATACTTATAATAAATAAATTTCACTTACAGTTACAGAGTATTTTCACTAAAAATATCTCAATACTCTTTACAATACTACAAAGAATTGTGCACCATAATAATACAGTTCCAAAACTGATCCTTTCTTCCCATCACTCTTTTTCTCTCACCCCAACCCCCTCTTCTTATCTCTCCAGTGCATGTTTAGATACACACAATCCCACAAAAACTTGCAACACACACACACCACACCCATGTATGCATCAACGACAGCACACAGCCATTTGTTACAAAATCACCAGCATGAACAAAATACCTCTATACTGAGAGAAACACCACGTACTGGGAATGTCAGTCATTGACACATTAAAGCTGGCTAGTAACCAAAATAACATTTTTCAGGACTGTTTTGACTTTTTATTCTACTAATGCTGCTCGTCCAATCTGCGGTAGAAGTGGAATACCAAGAGTATAAATATCGGGAATTTGCGATTCATAGAACAGACTTTTGACTGAGACTGAAATATCAGTCTTTCCGGCTCAAAGGATTAATTTCTCACAATTTCAACCCTGCCAACCAACAATGATGTCAGTGACGTAGTGGTTAGGCACTCGGATTCACAATCCTAAGGTCTTGGGTGCAAATCCCATCTCGGGCTTACATTATGTGTCTTTGAGAAAGGCATTTTATATCAATTTTCTTCACTTCACCCAAGTGGGAATGGGTACCTCAGGCAATGGGCAAAAAAAGATCGTCAGTCTGTTAGTCTTTGAGCATACATGCACTGTTCCCAGGAAGCCTAGAATTTTTCTGACAAAGGGAGGAATTCCATAACGGGCAACCACCATAAAGCAGAATACATAGAGGGTTAGGGTTAGGTTCAGGGTGTGAGGTAGGGGTAGGGAGAAGGTTAGGGTTAGGTTCAGGGTGTGAGGTAGGGGTAGGGAGAGGGTTAGGGTTTGGGGTAGGCGTAATTTTTAAGGATTTTGGTAGGGTTGGTTCTTCACTGTGTTTGTTGGGGTGGTCGCTCGCTACGGAAGTCCTTCCCTGACTAATCTAGGGTTTGCTGGGGTAAACAGTTGTAAAGCGCACAAAGCATGCTGTAGATTGTGCATATGATGCGCTATTTATTATTATCATAATTCCCCATCTGCACCAATCAATTCTAAATCTATGCATAATATATTTTTCTTCTTTCAACCTGTTTTATGATTCAAGAGGCAAAAAAGAACTCGCAACTCGTCAACTGAGTTAGGGAGGTGGCATTGAGCCTTTACCTAAGCCCTAAAATAAAATTAACCATAAAAATAATAAAATGGCCATTTATTTATTCGTAACCCAACAGAGAGTTACATCTGCACTCATGAGAGCATATAATTAATTTTATAATCAATAGTACAAAAAAATTTTCACAATCAAAAATGTCTGACAAATTGGTTTAAAAGGTAGAGATAGATCTAGGGGTTTGTTCAAAAGCAGAGGTGCAAAGCCTTAGAACCCAACCCCTTCTCTAAACTTTCCTCTCCTCAACATTCTATTTTACCTCTATCAAAAAGTGAAACAGGTCTGAAACTTTTAAGTAAAAATAGTCACAAACTCCCTGAACTGCCTCATCCCTTGGGAAGAGACAAGAATACAGGATTGAAACAGCTGGGTAGATCAACGAAAAAAAGACGAGACAAAATACTAAAATGAGAGGCAGCATGGTGAAATCAGGCGCCCGTCAAAATAATGAAATTGAAGAAACTGGCAGTTTTCTGCCAGTGTAGCAATTTTTAGTGAATTTGTTTCTTAGCCAACACCATTCCATTGTTGTCCAATAAAGAACACATTTCCGGGTGGATTGGACTGAAAAACGATTAAAGGCACAAAAAATGTTCAGTTTCCACAGACTATCAAGTTATGGAAACAACCAAACATTGGCGGTCATTTTCTCGTTTATTCTACCTTTGAAACCAGGCGACCCCCACCTTCTTCGATCTCAAATATCTTGACTCCTATTCAAGATAGATGGACATTTTTTTCACCGATACCAGGACAATTGAACAAGCTTTCCGATGACACCTTCTATTATAATAACTCCACATGCCCAAAAATTGACGAGCGCCTGATTTCCAACATGTCGTGAAACAAACAGTTTTCAATTTCTATTTAACCCTATAGATCCGTACTCCCTGGGGTCAATTTGTACCCCCGGGGGTTGTATTTCTTCACATTTTAGATACTGCTAGTAACGAAGATCTCTTTGAAACTTTCAGTATTTCTCAAAAAATCATTCTGACAGGCTGGCAAAGAGTACGGATCGGATTAACGAGTAAATTTCCTCTTTGGAAAGTGGTGGCACAGAGTTCCCCATGTCGTTTGGAATATGATAGTAAAACACGACGTATGGATAGGGTTAAAAGGTATTATAATTAATTTATCGAAGTGATTATTTCTCTGAACGCTCGAGAAAATAAACTTGATCTGTATTTCTCCAAGCAGTTTCTGTTCTCGAGATTTTTTGGTTATTTACAAGATTTAGGCGTCATCTTTCATTCTGCCATTCAGCGAGGACTGGGGGGAAGAAGCATTTTTTGGGGCATCAAATTCAATTTCCAGAGCTTTTAGATTTTTTTAATGTCTGAATGTTCAGACACTTCTGTTGTGGTTGGGGCAACGTTCCCGGACTATATACTTCATTTGAAAATGTCTTCAAAAGGTATGGCGAGAAAACAAGACTGCTCTACCTTGTCAGTAACCTATATTTAGCATTTTGTCACCCCTAAAGCAATAACTAAAATCCTTCATGTAAACAAACCAAAAAAAAACATTCACGCTCGCCCCCCCCCCCCCCCCCCGCCCCGTTCACACCTTATATATTATACACACACACACACGTGCGGGTGAACGTGCGAGCCACTCCATCCGCAAATTATCAACAAATCTCGAGAACGGAAAGAAACTATTTGGAGAAATAGAGTTCTCAAGTTAATTTTCCTGAGCGTTCCGAGGAATAAAGCCTGCCTTAATTTATTACTATTTTAATGAAAGAAAAATTACTTGTATGAGGAAAAGAAAGTGTCCTCGAATAATAGTAGAATCTTTTACATTTTAATTTAAAATTTAATCATGGAATGAATTTAGGAAGTGACTATTTGCAACGCCGCGAGGCGATTAGCTCCAGTGCTAAATAAAACGCTGCGTTACGATTACCGCCAGTGCAAAATAAAACGCTGTATGTTAAATATATAAAGCTTAATCTACATTTCGTTGTTGGAAGTTCTGTGGCCTAATGGACAGCGTGTCTGCGTTTGAAGTCAAACCATTACTTTATGAGCGTGGGAACGAATCCCGGTCCTGGAAGGTTTTGGGGGGTTTTTCTTCTTCTCTTCACGACTGACCAACAATTTTTTCCAATTATTATAACTAGTTGCTTTGTAGTTTTTTATGTAGCGATGAAGCACATGCATATATTCTGGTTTTGTCCCCAAGAGAAGCTTTTTACAAAGTAGGCCTATATACTTTTCCTTTTACAAACTTAGCCCTGGATAAAGTTCAATAGTGGCTTTCCTTGGTCTGTGAGTTTAATTATTATTTTTTTATTTTACGGTTCAGGAGAAGAAAAATAAAACCTTCCGAGACCGGGATTCGATGCCACGCTTGGAAGCAAAGAACATTAGAGAATGTGGACAGTTTATGTTCTCTAGGCCTAACATAAGAGAACGTAGACATTACCCCCCCCCCCCTGCTAATTAAAATCGCCGAGGCCTAGATCAGACGACGTCATGTGTGATGGCAAAATATAAAGTTATAAAGTGCAGCACACTCAGAGAAAATATTTTTAGGTATTGTATGACGACACTGCGGACAGAAAATAGTGCTTACCGAGTTGCACCTATTGTTATCCAAGCATCTTTTGACTTACTCGCTCAAACTCAAATACCCCCCCCCCCCCCGGGGCAGTGCCACTGATGGAAGTGTCTTTAGGCCATTCCCAAAGGGGGAACATTTCTCATTCAGGCACAGCAGAATTGTGAAGGGGCTGATTCATTAATGTCACGCTCATAACTGTGCCTGATCTACAACAGGGAACTGCTGCATTTTCTTTCCTAATCCTTACTTCTATTGTAATTTTTCCTCTACTTCTTTTGTATGTTTGTCACACTCTTATGACCCACTATTTCCGGGGTGCCTTGATAGTCGAAGTGACTTTGTGCTGTTGAAGCTAGTGATGTGAGCAGAGTAAGTCTGATTCCCTGTAAGGACTTCTCTGTTGACATCCACCCCTTGGGGCTTATATTCCATGACCCTTTTAAGCAGTTGCGAGCACCGTAAAACCTCTCCTAAAACTAACTTAGAAACTCAAATGATTATGATTATATAAATGAGAGATGAACAACACTAGATCTACTTTTGTGCAATGTCAGAAACAATTGTTAGATCTAGATCTAGCTACCCAATATCGATCAAGACAACGTCATTAAAAAAAAGGAGTCAAATCCTAGGAGGTTTATCAAGAAACTGAGAAAGCTTCCACAATTCCGGCAAAACTACAATATATTAAATTATTATAATTATAATTGTAGAAATGATGGCTACTAGATATCTAGTTCTAATACTGGCGTTTCAAACAGCATAGGAGCTAAAAATCAGAATTCACAGCGTTTCAAATAGCACAAGCACCTGTACAGGAGCTAAGAAACTCAGAACGTGGCGTTGCAAATAGACCCCTGCCATGAATGTAAGGTAGATCTAGACTCTAGATCTAGATATTAGATCTATAAATCTAGATCTAGATCTAGATATATCTAGAGACTGCAAGATTTTTGACAGATACTTTTCAATACAACACAACAGACAGCCCGTGTTATTATTAATTACGTTATAGATAGATCTAGAATCTAGATCTAGGAGGTTGAGGAGAAAAAAAAACTGAGGCCTATTATTCCCTTACTAACTACACGGGACAAGGTTTTGTAGGCCCTAGCCCTAGATCTAGAATCT
Source organism: Aplysia californica (assembly GCF_000002075.1). Taxonomy (NCBI): domain Eukaryota; kingdom Metazoa; phylum Mollusca; class Gastropoda; order Aplysiida; family Aplysiidae; genus Aplysia; species Aplysia californica. The sequence continues at coordinate 60,574 of NW_004797962.1, forward strand.
AATCTAGATCTAGTATTCATTAGCCAATGTAGGCCTAGAATCTATAGATCTAGGCCCTATGGAGGAAAGAGAAAGAAAGAAAATGAAGCAAATTATGATTTCCAACCCCTACCACAACACCACATCCTTATTGCCGTTCTAAAATCTCAATGTTGACGGCTTCATAACCTTCATTCCATGCCGGCGCTGAGGACAACAACAACAATATAATCTAGGATTTTCTAATGTCTGTCTTGGATCTGGATCTAGAATCTAAAGATCTACCGATGTAGTCACAGCAATCAAAGCCACAGCAATTTCAAAATAAACGTGGCAAATGAATGTTGGCTTCCATTCATGTGCCAATATACATAGGCCTAGGCCCGAATACAGCACGTACAAAACCTAGCACACCGCCTCGCTCAACACTCAAGACATGTAACACACCCGATACTTTTGATGTGGATCAAGCCGTGTTATCAAATTGGACGATTCCATTCAAAGGCTGGGCACTCAATGTAATCCCACACACGGCATAAAATATCATCAAATGTTTACCCTCGATTGGATACCTATATAGATCTAGGAACCACCGGGTTACCTACTAAAGCAACAGCACAAGTTTTTCAACCTCTTTCAAAAATCACACAATTCGTATTCCAACACCAGGCACATTCACCGCGACTCTTCCTCTCGCTCTGGTTAATGGCGGCGATGCAGTCCTTGAACCCGCGAGGTCACACGCCAGTCCATGTTTTGCTTCTTCGTCCTGAAACACTGCTGTGCGCTGCGGCGTGTTTGTGTGTTCTTTTTTCGCAGACCAAACGCCTCTCTCTCTCTCTCTCTCTCTCTCTCTCTCTCTCTCTCT
>NW_004797962.1:61520-63631 GCF_000002075.1 Aplysia californica
GAGAGAGAGAGAGAGAGAGAGAAAGGGGGAAATTGAGAGAAAGAGAGAAAGAGAAAAAAACAGAAAAAGGGGAGGGGGGAGGGAGGCGTCCAACTAAAGCGAAAAGCTCCCACTTCGTCTCAAAGCATGCGAGACCTCGCTCAGAAACCACTCAGCCGTCGAGGTCATGAGGAAAGTCTTTCTTCCCGTTCAACAACAGGCAAAAATCGGATTATATCGAGGGCAAAATCATTTCCACCTCTCCCCCTCATCGATTTCGTATAATTGACTGTGGCCTTTTTAAAAGTTAGTAGTTCAGGGTTTTACGGCGCTCGCAACTGCATAAGGTCATATGAGCGCGCGAAACACAAGTTTGTAACATTCGCAATAATTCACTGCACGGTTGGTCGATAATTAGAGCCTCTAAAAAAAAAAAAAATCCGGAGTAGACAATATAATGCTGGAGTCTGTTACTACTGTTAGCATAGAGGGACAAGTGAACGTTCTTGATAAAGTAATATGAAGATGGTTTTCATTAGTGAGGCAGCGTGGTGGAATCAGGCTCTCGTCAAAATAATCAAAGTGAAGAAACTTGCTTTTTCCGCAGGTTTTTTAATTTTTATCAAATTTTTCTTTTTTGGCTCAACACCTTTCATGCCCATTAAAGAACTCATTTCTGTGTGGATTTTTTTGAAAAACGTTTATATTCATTCACAAAAAATGTTAATTTTCAGTTATCACGGACTCTTAAGCTAAGGAAATAACTAATCTTTGGCGGCCATTTTCTCACTAATTTTACCTCTGAAAACAGGTGAACCCCACCTCCTTCTTTTGCAAATATCTCGACTTGTGTTCAAGAAAAATGTATACTTTTTTCGTCCAAATAAAGACAAGTGAACAAGCTTTAAGATGATACCAATAACTCTACTTGCCCAAAAATTGACGAGAGCATGATTCCACCACGCTGCCTCACATTTGTCATTGCCCTTAACATAATTAGATCGTTTAGAAGGCGAGAGATCGGGGGTGTCAAGGAAACCCTAAGAAAACATAACATCACAACTGAAAGAGCTGCGGAGCTGGCCTACCATAGAAAACTGCATCTTCCCTCGACGCTTAACGACAATAGAGGATGAAAAAGTAAAAGAAAAAGTAAAGTAGGAGGCGAGCTGTGGTCAGAATAATCCTGGAAAAATTCCAGAAAAATATGTGTGTAAACGAAAGATTTGTTAACATGGGCTCTAATCGTGACTTCACAGAGCAAGAAACGAAAAAGAAATCCTTTTAAGACAGGAATCAGAGACACACTAGGCCTACCAATCTGAGCAACCAAGGGTATAATAAATATGTGTGTGTGTGTGTGTGTGTGAGTGTGTGTGTGTGTGTGTGTGTGTGTGTGTGTGTGTGTGTGTGTGTGTGTGTGAGTGTGTGTGTGTGAGTAAGTATCTATGTATCACTTTCGCCAATAGTATAGTCCTCAATTTATGTATATTACCTGATGTACTGCACCAATGTATGTATTTACAGAGTCATATCTTATAATGTGTGGATGTATGGCCCAACACGCCTTTGAAATCAATATAAATCATCTGAAATCTGAACAACCAAGGAACAGTATGTCCTGCCTTATCTAGCATTAAGTACACACAGCACAGCATAACAACATGAATAAAACCTGCTGGAGGCATAACCTGGACATCAGATTTACGAACTGGAAACAAGATTTACGAGGCCAAAATCAAACGACGAGTGAGTACCAGACACACACACGCGCACTCACTCACTCACACACACACACACACACACACACACACACACACACACACACACACACATACAAACATACACACACACACACACACACTCAACGGTTATCGTCCCCAGCTCCTCTTAGTCTCCAACATCCCCCCTCCCCCTCCCACCCTCCACTCGGACATAAACGCAAGAAGGCTCCAGCAACTTCATCAATATTTCAGCTCACTGCAAGTTCAAAGGCAGTGGGGGTTTTTGTCTTGAGTTGTTCTATTTCTTTCATTTTTTTCTACGCTTTTCTTTTTTGTTCTCGTTTTTATTTCTGTTTCACGTCCGGATGGGCAGTGTGTGTGTGTGTGTGTGTGTGTGTGTGTGTGTGT
>NW_004797962.1:70775-71936 GCF_000002075.1 Aplysia californica
GCACACACACACACACACACACACACACACACACACACACACACACACACACAAAATCATACACTCGTGCGCGTGCAAACGTTCAGGTGATTGAAACCTGTAGAAAATATAGATGAAATCCCCGAGCCTGATCCCACAAATAGATGTTGAGAATGACGTGGTGTAGCTCGCTGGGGGGAATTCGAGGGGGAATTAACGTCTAGAATTGACTCCCGCTAAACCTGACATTATTGGAGAAAAAATATCAAACAAACCCGCATCCTTGGCCGAGAAAGGAAAGTATTCAATAACAACAATAGCTGGAACGACAACAACAGCAACAACAGCAAAAACAGCTGCAGGAGCAGCAGCAACAACAATAAAACCCATTCTGTGACAACAAAACCAGGGGAAAACGAACTACAGCCTCAAGACAAATGACGAGAGTTCACGCATCTTTCTGCCGAAAGGAGGAAGTGATCGAATTATTCTCCTCGCAATTTTTCTTCTGCGTCTTCTTTTATTTTATAAAGAAAACGTTATGTTGGTGAAGCAAGCGCTGGGTTTTCCTTCATCTTTGCTCGGGGATATGTCGGGGATTGAGATCAGTTTAGTTTTAGTAGGAGTTTTACGGCACTTGCAACACAATAAGGTCACAATATAAGTGCCGACGATTAGAGATGTTACTAGAGAGTTAAAAAAAAAAAAGAAGGAGGGGAGATACAGACGATATATTTTTTATAGGAAAGAAGGAGCAAACCACACCAGAGCATCCGCCAACCACCCACTAAGTCAGTAACTTTACCCTAGTATTTAAGTGTTCAGGGACCTTTCAGCACACCCAATGCCTTACACACTGATAGCCTTTTCAATAAGACGTGACCACTGAATTCTAAAGTTAGGAGACTTCGGAAAAAAGTATATTCGTAGGAGATGAGAGGAATACAAAAGAAAACGTGCCCCGTTGAGCAATCGTGGGTAAAACGCACCACCAGAAATCATTCTCTCGCAACGCTTCGAAATACTGTGTACATGTATATTATATGGGCGTCCTCAAGAACAACAAATAATAACAATTATTATTATTATAAGATTATTTCTATAGTGACAACTCCCGTGTAAACACAGCTCTGGGCGATTTACATAACTGCATGTAAGACGAACAATATTCACGCACTCTCT
>NW_004797962.1:73540-75097 GCF_000002075.1 Aplysia californica
AGAAAGTGGAGTCGAAAGCAGACGACAGATTATTGCAACAGAGAAGGAAAGAAGGTGAAAGGAGACACTTTTAGACAAGGAATGTTTTTCGATCGCTACCCGGATTCGAACCCGGGATCTTTAAATAAGAGGCGAACACTTTAACTTCTAGACCACGAGAGCCCCCATAACAGCAGCATTTGTCACAGACAGAACCCTGACGTCTGAGATTTTGTCCAGCTTATTTTTATTTTTGTTTGTTTGAAGACATAGGCGTATCTACCTTGATGGTGGCAGGGCACTCGCCCAGGACGCCACTTGAGAGAGCGATGATGTTGGAGACAAATGTGTCACAACGCGGTGGAATCAGACGCTCGTCAATTTTAGGGCATGTAAAGTTGTTATTATAATCTTGTAGCCTATTTATTTGCTTTGCTTTTGGTGAAAGAATTACCCATCTATCTCGAATAAAAGTCGAGTTATTTGCGTTTATAGGAGGTAGGGGTCGCCTCGGTAGCAGAAGTAACATTAACGAGAAAATGGCCGCCAAAGTTTGACAATTTCCAAAGCTTGGCAGACCTGGAAAATTGCAAATTTACATTTTTACACTTTCAACTTACAAATTTCAGTAAAATCAACACGGAAATGTGTTTATAAAAGGGCATAAACTATGTTAAACCAAAAAACAAAAATTCCATGAAAATTGACAAACAGGCTGAAAAATGCCATGGTCTTCGATTTCATGTTTTAATTTTGACAAGCGCCTGATTTCACCATGCTGCCTCACAAATGAAACTATTATTCCTTCTCCCCCTTTCAGAATTCATGTACATGTCCATAAAAATATCCCCATAATACCCCACCATAATTTTTTTTAAAGGGAGTGTCAGCAGGGCGAGAAGAAGAAATTGCCCCGGATATAATAATATGTATATGAAGGGAATAAGTTTAAAAAGTTAATTGATAAATAAAATAAATTGCACTTTTATTGACGCCAGAAGGGCAATTTAGTTTACAATGGCAAACATACGTACATACATACATAATTATAAGTACATACATACATAGATACATTCACAACATACACAATCTTACACCAGTTACAGAACAATTTACAACCATGCCGTTGCTGGTCGCCACTGTGCAACGCCCTGTATTTTGAGCAAGGACTGTCGTGCTCAAGGACACACCCCAGTGACCACCCATGGAAACTCCGTGTTACCGACACTTGTTTTTACATTGCTTGAGTCAGAACTCATTGCTCATTTAATCACTTGAGGGGGATGGCGGGCGGGGGTGGAGCTGAAAGGGTAGCGGGAGACACTAAGATCGATAGACAACGTGAGCGCCGTACGATGCTAACAATAAGCATAACAAGTTCTTGAATTCTGAAGACAAATCATGCCATGGCTTCTTTGTTGAAAAAAACACAACCCCTTTATCATCATCATCATTCAGCCTAAAGGTGTAGGCCACGAACAAACCAAGCATTTTCCACCTTTCTCTATCCGGGGATAGCCTCTTGATGGTATCTATATCTTCCCACGCTTCTGTACAACCCTTTTATAAATCTCATTG
>NW_004797962.1:99532-114138 GCF_000002075.1 Aplysia californica
AAATATTTCAAAAACTATTAATCTGCGATGGAAATGCAGTAAATATTCGTGTTCAGCACATCAATATAAAGTAGAAAATGGACAACTGGTAGCTAAGAGTGAGAAGGGAGGGAAAGTTTAAAAAATGCCTTTTTATCCTCACCAGTGGGGATTCGAACTCTACAGCATGCGATGGGGAAGTGCCTTACACCTACTGCTGCACCACAGATTGCCAATAAATCATGAACTTAGTACATGTACTCTTTTCGCTCTTTGTATAACGTCAGAGTGAGTTTGTGAGGAAGCATTAAGAAACCTTGAAGAGAGTCACGATTACGAGTAGTTCTGGCCCAACAGAAGACCTTCAGTCAATGGAATTGGCGCTGGTAGCCTAGTGGTTAGGTTACCGGACTCGTAATCATGAGATTGCGAGTTCGGGGGTTGGAGCCTCAGCTCGGTCCGACGTTGTGTCCTTGGGAAAGGCACTTTACACGAATTTCCCACTTGGTTCGGTCCTTTCGGAGACGAACGTTAAACTAAGAGGCCCGCCTCTTAAATAACCTAATAGTGTTGATAGAGGTGTTAAACCTATACCATTTTTTCTGTCAATGGTCGAGTACTGCGTCTACTTTACTTTATCTGTCCTCGTGTACCTCCAGGGCGTCGAAGGGAGAAAGAGGTTCCTGTCTCCAGCAAGTTTGATGGCCTGGCTGGGTGAGATATTGTACGTTCTCAGGGTATCCTTCACACCCGGGATCCAGGTCTTTCTTGGTCTTCCTCTTGCCTTGAACCCTCATGCTTTTCTGTAGTATGGCTTTACTGGCAAGCTGGTGAGGTGCCATACGTGTGAGATGTCCAAACCACCTGATTGTTTGCCTTCGAATGTAGTGGAGGACAGGTGTTGTTCCCATTATTTCTCAGATCCTGCTGTTTTTGACCAAGTCCCGTCTGGCTTTGTTGACGGCTCTCCTTACACATCTCATCTCGCAGGTGGTTATCTTACGTTCCAGACTTTTGGAGTAGGCCTACTGCGTCTGTGTACTAAAAGGCATCTTCTACTTCTTCTATCCCGTGGTTGGGGCAACCGCAGGGGCACCACTGCATCTGAAAACCAGCTCTCGCTATCTATTTTTGTCCTCTGCTTTCCTCAGATTGTCACCCATCGTTTTTCCTGTCCACTCTGTAATGTTGTCCTCCCATCTCCTTCTCTGCCTTCCTCTTTTTCTCTTTCCTTGTACAGTTCCTTGCAGGATTGTTTTGGCAAGTCCTGCGGATCTAGTGACATGCCCATACCATTTTAATTTTCGTCTCTTCTCAGTAGATCTTCATGCTGCCCCACTGCGTTGGTGATTCTCTATTTAGGCACCTACTTTGAGTCAAACTGAAAGGTGTCGAATGGATTTTTCAGTCAGTATGAAATACAGTCTGAGATCTATAGTCGTGTATCCTCATGGAGATTCACATGGCTTCATACATGTATTAACTCCTCTGACTGGCTTGTTCATTCAAAATGAAATCACAGTTTCTGCCTTCTGTCGTGTGGAATATGCAGCATTGCGCGTGCTAGGTGCTGACAACTGTGTCATTCACACACTTGGTGTCTGCTGATTTGTTTGTTTGTCCCTTGCCCATTTCTATGATATTGACGCCATCGGATTACTAGAAAAATGTGCGTATGATAGTGTTCAATAGGGTATTACGTACATTGTTACAACAAGTAACTGTTACAAAGAGTAAACCATTTTGTTTTGAAAGCAAATAATAAGTCATCTTTCTTATGGTTCAAAATTTTTATTACAAAAAGACAACGAAAGCATCAAAATCTTACGTTAAGGAAAATAACAATGCCATTTACGTGCTGTCAAGAGGAACAAACAACTGTAGAGTGAAAAACACGGAGGATGGGAATCCAATGTCTTTGCACACAAATGTTGGTAAATTTTTACTTATACACCCACGCACAGATGCACAGATATGAAGGCTAAACTGCCATAATTTTTGCTGCAAAACACACGTATGGCCACAAAAACCCTTGCAAATCAATTGTTTTCATGTAAATATCAATCCTAATTGCCAAAACATCATATCATTGGGAAATTCAGGGGGGCATGCCCCCCTCAAACCCCCCAGTTACTTTTTAGGTCAGGGGGGCAGCCCCCTGAAACCCCCGATGTTGTTAAGAAAAAGTCAAATATTACTACGTCACTGGTCCTAGTTCTGTTTTCAAACATCAATAACTCAGTAACTATTGATTTGCGGCAAAAATGAAGGCAATATATCCGTGTTCAGTATGCTAAATACTACTAGAAAAAAAAGTATATCAAACGTGTACGTGAGACGGGTGTATTAGTAAAAAAATACCCAATTGTTTTCCAAACTGGTAATTCTTATGACAGGCCTTAAAGTAGAGAGCAAAAAACAACAACAACAACTTTATTCGGGCCATGTCTTTCAATAACTGCTGATGTATGAATAAAAATAACAATGAGAACTCAACAAAGACTGTGAGGATAAAGCATGAGCTCTAAAACAAGCTTAGTTAGAACAGTGCAGTATCAATGACTTCAATAAGAATCAAATGCACTTCTTCCTTCCCTGAAATGGGTGTATTACACTTGCGAACCAAAAAACTTCAATGGTTACCCAACTTTAAACTTGTGAACCTATCAAAATATCGGGTTTTGCTCGAATATGCTGGCACTGTTGGATTACACATATTCGCTCCCCCCCCCCCCCCCCCCCCCCCCAAAAAAAAAAAACCAAAAAAAAAAAAATTCATTTGTCAATTCAACCCAGCTTGAGATATAAGCAAAATTTCAGAGTTCACGTCCACATCTTTTCACATGCTCTTCATTGTAGCCGAATGATTTGCACAAGGTAATTAGATCAGTCCTAGAAAAATCCTGAAAAGAACAAGTTGGTATCCTATACCTATTGGACAGCAGCATTCTCAATGACATCAAAGCTACACTGAAGCCAGCTTGGTTATCAAACTGCTATTTGGTAGCTTTTAAGCACAAGGGGGTTATCCCGAAAAATGTATTGAGAAATATGAAGGTAAAATTTTGCCCCTTGTTCAGTTTCTCTGAAGGACAAGGAGAAATTTTCTCTATAACCAAACAAATATAAACATCAATGAAACCAAACTTCTCCTATAGGTTGGGCAATGCCTGCTTTTGGTGTAGGTCAAGATTTTAGGAAACCCCCGAAATCTGGGTTAGCCCGCTTGTCCTTAAAAGCGACCATTTAGCATGACAGTTTTTTAGTTTTAGAAGAGGTTTTGCGGCGCTTGCAACTGCATAAGGCCATATGAGCGCCAAGGGGTGGATGTCAACAGAGAAGTCCTTACAGGGAATCAGAATTACTCTGCTCACCTCTCTAGCTTCAACAGCACAAAGTTTGCTTCTACTACCAAGGCACCCCGGAAATATCGGGTCACAAGAGAGTGACAAACATACAAAAGAAAAGGAGGAAAAAATGACGATAGTAAGGATGAGGAAAGAAAAAGCAGCAGTTCCCTGTTGTAGATCAGGCACAGTTATGAGCGTGACATTGATGAATCAGCCCATTTACAATTCTACTGTGCATAAGAACAGGTTAATGTCCCCCCCTTTGGGAATGGCCTAAAGACACCTCAGTCAGAAGCACCACCCCACGTTTTTTTTAAAGCTTTAGTAGAGATTTTACGGCGCTCACAACTGCATAAGGTCATATGAGCGCCAGAAGATTAGAGGTGTTGTTACAAGAGAGTAACAAACATAAAAAAGAAGAAGGGGAGATAAGGACGATAGATGTTTGATAGGAAAGAAGAAGCCAGCAGACCACACCAGAGCACCCGCCAACCACCCCTGTTTTTTTTTAGCATGACAACAAGAGGGATAACGGAGCATTAAAAAAAGATGAATGTATCACAGTCAGGAACACCTTGGTCTTAGGACAACTACATGCATGTTTCAATTGTCTATACATGGTCATCTTGGACTAATTCAGCATTATAGATATGGAAATACAATGTTTTCGCATATATTATTATGTTTTTCAAACTGGCATGAAAGTAAATGGAATTTATGAATATATAGAGTACACAATCTTTCCCATTCGCCTTCCAAAAGGACGATGCAACATGAGACAATAGATCAGTTGGAATAACATGTGATGCATCATGGTGAAATCAGGCGCTCGTCACATTATAAAGAAATCCAAGAAACCGGCATTTTTCTGCCGGTTGGGCAATTTTGATAGAATTTGGGGGGGGGGGGGGCTCAGCGCCTTTTATTTTAATGTAAAAACACATTTAAGTGTGAATTTTACTGACAAACGTGGATTTAAGTAGTTAAAAAAATGTAAATTTAGTATCCAAGGACTCTAAAGTATGGTATTGGAAGTCACCAAATTTTGACAGCCACTTGCTCCATAATTCAACCTCTGAAGCCAGGAGACCCCCACCTCCTTCAATCACACATATCTCGATTACTGTTAATAATGAACGATGGGTACTTTTTTCCTTGAAAGCAAGACAAATGAACAAGCTTTTAGATAAGACCAATAACTCCCCTCGCCCAAAAATGGACAAGTGCCTGATTCCACCACATCCTGACACACATATATGCCACAACGCGGGCATATGGGGTTATTGGTACTATATTAAAGCCTGTTCATTTGCCTTCCTTTTGGAGAAGAAATATCCATCTATGTTGAATAGAAGTAGAAATATTTGTGGTTGAAGGATGTCAGGGTCGCCTGTTTCAGAGGTAAAAATTAGTAAGAAAATGCTCGCCAACGTTTGGAAACTTCAATAGCCTAAGAGTCCTTGGAAACTGAAAACACATTTGTTGTGCCTTTAATCAGTGGTTTTCAGTAAAATCCACACAAAAAAGGTGTTTTTAAATGGGCAGGAAACGTGTTTAGCCAAAAAAAGAAAATTAGAAATTTTTTTTACCATCGCCATAAAAAATTGGTGATTTCTTCGGTTTCGTTATTTTGACGAGCGCCTGATTTTACCGCGATGCCTCATACATATATATTGCCGAGTGCTTGCCAACTTGCGGGCGACAACACCCACCAGAGGGCGATTGGGCAATTTTGGTGGGCTATGGAGATCACTCAGGCAGGGACAGTATACTGACAAGTACCTGTGGGAGTTTGGCAGGTGCTCTGGTGTGGTTTGCTCCTTCTTTCCTATCGAACTTCTATCGTCCTTATCTCTCCTCCTTTTTTTTAATCATTACTCTCTTGTAACACCTCTAATCTTCAGCACTTATATGACTTTATTGTGTTGCAAGTGCCGTAAAACTCTTACTAAAACTAAAATGACAGGTACCTTTCAAAGCCCTTCTTGGAAATACATGCAAGTGGACAGTATCAAAATGTTACCCTCTTCAACTTCAAGGTGGCAAAAGTGGGCGCAGACTAGAAAAAGGCTGTTAAGTTTTAGTAAAAGTTTTACGGCACTTGCAACACAATAAGGTCATATGAGAGCCAGAAGATTAGAGGTGTTACAAGAGAGTAACAAACATAAAATAGAAGGGGGGGGGGGGGGAGATAAGGACGATAGATGTTTGATAGGAAAGAAGAAGCAAACCACACCAGAGCACCCGCCAACCACCCACAAAAAAGGTTGACAAGCTCCGGTAGAGACCAATAACGTTCAGGTTTTGCCAAAAATAATGAAAAATGTCAGAAGGAACAAAACTGAGGACGAAAGACAAGATAAAGATGGACATTGATAAAACGCAAAGGGTTGAAAGGTTCTCCATCACTGAAAGACAGAGAGAGGGTTTTTTCATTCACATAGACAACACAAAGTGAACTTCCAGAGGATGTAAGCAGCGATAAGGTATTCAAATTAAACTGGACTAACTAACACTATCATCATAAGGCAAAGACTTTTTTGAACAACAGTACAGTAAGGCAAACATAAGTTGATATGCTACATAAATATCTGAAGGTCATTGTGCAACATCTCTCCAGCTTCTTCACTTCAGTACTGATCAACATTCACTTTCAAATTTCATCCCAACACCACAGACAGAAGAGCAAGAGCAATAAAGTCATTGAGCAAGCAGACAGCATGAAATCCAAGCATTTGTCTCCACTTTTTAACAATAAGTTAGTTTAGTTTTAGTACGGGTTTTACGGCGCTCGCAAATGCATAAGGTCATATGAGCGCCAAGGGTGGATGTCACCAGAGAAATTCTTAAAGGGAAACAGACTTACTCTGCTCACCTCTCTAGCTTCAACAGCACAAAGTCTGCTTTGACTAATCAAGGCACCCTGGAAATAGCAGGTCACAAGAGAGTGACAAACATACAAAAGAAATAGAGAAAAAATTATGATAGTAAGGATGAGGAAAGAAAAAGCAGAGGTTCCCTGTTGCAATTCAGGCACAGTTATAAGCATGACATTGATGAATCAGTCAATTTACAATTACAATTCTACCATGCAAAATAACATGGTAATGTCCCCCCCTTTGGAAATGGCCTAAAGACAGACTGCCCTGGGGGGAAACAATAAGTTAAAAATAAGACTATTGAGATATAAGAGAATCCTGTACCAGTATATATATTTTTTAATCCATTTAAAAAGACAGATTTCCAGAAGACCAGCAAAAGTCAAATAAATTGTTTGGCTTCTGAGCACATCGTTGTCTCCAAAGCATTAAAAAAATGAGTTTTCGTAAGAGTTTTACAGCACTTTAAACACAATAAGGTCAAATAAGTGCCGACGCTTAGAGGTGTTACAAGAGAGTAACTAACAGAAAAAAGGAGGGGAGATAAAAGACGATAGACGTTTGATAGGAAAGAAGAAGCAAACCACACAAAAGCACCTGCCAACCACCAATTTAAAAAAAATGAATAGGTACTGGACTCATCTAATCTTGCCACACGACATACTTGCTTTTGATTATTCAATAACAGGCTGGGGATCGAGAGGACATAGGTCCATCGATAGAAACTCTACGTAGATTTTTAAATTGTCTGAGAACTGTTTGGGTATTTCAATCAAAGCAGTAGGCTATATATTATATATATATATATAAAATGGCTAAGACAGTATGCCCAAACTATGGACCATTCAGGGCGCTGAGAAGAAGCATGTTAAAAAATCCACAATTTGTGCTTGTGAGAATAGAGCTAAAAATAAATGAGATTCGGACAGTCTAGGTGCTTTGTCTTTTAAAAATGAAAGACTATAGCAGTAATTCCCGCATTGGTTCAGAAACATCCCCTTTGGCATTGAACCACAAGTAGATTGATGATAAACAATGCACTCTTCACTTTTCCTCCCTTCATTTTTATTTTATTTTATAGTAGATGTTTTACGGCGCTCGCAACTGCAAAAGGTCATATGAGCGCCAAGGGGTGTGTGTCAACAGAGAAGTCTTTACAGGGAATCAGACTTAGACTTCTCACCTCTCTAGCTTCAACAGCACAAGGTCTGCTTTGACTATCAAGGCACCCCAAAATAGCAGGTCACAAGAGAGTGACAAACATACAAAAGAAGTAGAGGAAAATGACAATAGTAAGGATCAGGAAATCTCATTATTTGTACTCACCGGGTCTTAAAGCATGACGCACCGTATGGCATGATAAAAGCTAATGTAAAGTAATAAATATCTGGACTTGGCTTAAAAGGTCATGAATTATACATACGAATAATACAGCTCTAAAAAATATACGTTGAGCTTAAAAGTCACCGGGCCCTGAAATGATGTATCATTGCCAAAACATCTGAATCAAATAATTTAAAAACATGCGTGCAACTGAATAACTGATGTTAATATATATATATATATATACATGTGTATATATATATATATATATATATATATATACAGTGCATACCAAAAAGGGAACGCACAAACTTCGAATGTTTATTAACACGCATACTCTTTTACGTCCCCAGGTTGTTAAAATGACTTCCATCTCATTTAGTATAAAGTCATTCCAATCACCATACCTGTACACACTTACACTTTTTCCCGACCGATCACCCCCCGGTGCGTCAATATATCCATCTGTCTTTTATCAACAAAAGCAAATACATTTGAGAGGGCGAGATGGAAACCCCCCGCTTAGCGACAATTGGGAAAAAATAAGAGATTTTTTGCTTGTAAAAATGTACATTGTTACCGGCTATCAGATGCACAATCGGCCTAAACCCAACACATACTTCATAAAAGCCATTAAAAATCTTCTTTTATAGCACCATTTAACACTACTTTGCCTACACGGGACGCCGATCGGCGCCGGTGCGATATATAGCACGTAGCACACCCGTATCCTGGTCCACGGGGCCAAGTGTTGCGTGCTCTGCGCGCTGCGCGGGTGGAAAGTGTTAAAAGGATAGATCTAATTCTATTGTCATTTCCACTTGTAATGGTTTCAACTTCTGTGACCTGTTCCTTATTCTCAAGCACCCCCTGTCAAATATTATATACACTTTACATGCCCAAAATCTGACGACACTCATGTCTTTTTTCAAGTGAAACTCAAAGTGTATTGCATTAATAAACATTCAAAAAAAGCAATGGTACATACATAAATAATAATATGGCATCCAGTTGTTTTCAGTTTTCAGTGCAATATGGCACTTGCAATACAAATTGTCGTTTCAATGTGGAGGACTAGAAGTGTCACTAGAGAGTAACATACAAAGAAAAGGTGGAGAAGAGATAAGGATGATAGATGTGCGTGCGATGGGGAAGGAGGTACAAACCACGTCAGAGTGCCCATAGATCCCCCACATGGCATCTTGCGAAGAAACCTCAGAGAAATCCGCTCCCAAGTACTTCGGAGTACGGCAGAGATGTCAACCGTCCCGGAATTTGCGGGACCATCCCGGATTTTTACTTTTTCCCCCCCAAAGTCCCGCCCTCAAGATCATACCGGCGCAAATTGTATTTCTGTCCTAGATCCTAACCCCTTTGTTCTGACCGTACACCGTTTCGATTTACTGTAAACGCGTTTTTTCCCGTGTGGACTTTTTTATTCGCGAGATTGAGACAGACAGACCAGTGTAGCGAGGTTTTAATTTTCGCAAACTTCTCAGCTACAAGCAACAAGATATTATCACAGTAAAGAAAGACAGAAGAAGGAAAAATGTGGTGAGGTTGATATTTTCGCTAATTTTTTCAAATCTGGTCGCGTTTTTATTATTATTCTCCCGCACATGCGCTGTAGTCTATAATACTTGGTCAACATCCTGCTCGCTCCTAGGCCTAACGTTCTAGGTCATTGTGAGTTGTAGAGTTGTTGTGCTAACGTCTGCTAACGCCACTTCTTCACCATGGCCAACAAGTGACCTCCCGAGCCTTGTGATTTATGTACGAAGTCAAAAAGCTGTGCAAATTATGTGGATGCAAATGTTGTGCACTGGGAAAGAGTGGTGAAAGAAAACTGTTAACGCCACGCCTCTGGGCGAGGAAGGGCAGTGGGGCTGCAATTTGGGGGTAGATGTGACCCCATCTATGTGACACTTGAGCGATGCAGATGGTCAGGGTGGTGTGGGTGTGGAATCTCATGAGTGCCAGTGAAAGTGCTCGAGTCGCTCCAGCGCGGAAACTTTCCTGGGTAGCCAGAGGCCAGAGGTGTGAAATTAGTTTGACCAATGTCTGCCACCCTGATCGTGCAGCGAGCCGAGAAAAGAGTTCCTCGAATCGTTGTTACATGGCAATGAGGGGTCGCACAGGTTGACTGTGCTTGTTACATCAATGGGTGGAGTAAAAGGTGGAAGCAAAGGAGATGTTCAAACATTTCTGTTTTTCATAGGTCAAACAATTAGTAAACGACAAATGCAGTTTTTGGGACACCTGAATAGACATAAGGGTCTTGAACATCTAGCTCTCACTGGCAAAATTGAGGGCAAGCGAGGCAGGGGTAGGTCCAGAACAACATACTTAGGGAACCTGAACAAATGGGTAACAGGAAAAGATCAGGGAAACGTAGCTTTTTTGAGATCATCCGAGCAAAGGAATGAATGGAAAACCATGATCGTCGATGTCTGTTGCAGATCTGGCACTGGATGATGATGATAGGTCAAACAGTGGTCCTATGAAATGCAAGCACTGGTGGTAATTGGATAAGTCAGACTGACGCATGTCATTATCAGAGAGGATAGCAGGTGAGAGGTGTGAAGTTTGGACCACTGCTTGCCGACCAGACAAGCGACCCTTGATCCCACTGGCTGAGCCTTTGAAACCCCCCCTCCATCTCCCCCACTGAATTCCCCTGTCTGAGACAAAAAATTTTTCTGGCTCCCTTGCAATTCCGTCTTTCACAGGTTCGACTGCATTACAAATCGACTATGGCAAAAAACATATATTGTAAGTAAATGCAAATAAGAACATAAAATTGCCCATTTTCAAGACATTTATGATAAGTTGTGCAAATATAACAGACAAACCCGTCTACTTTCACGTCATTTATGATAGGCGGTGTACGATAAATAGAAATGGAGGAGTTTAAGAAATAAACCGGATTTAACGTAAATCCAATCACAATTCTTCCATGGGTAAAAATAAAATTGGAGGGTTCTGATTTTATCAGTCTTTGGCGGGTCTGCAATTCCCATATAGACTATTATGACAAATATAGCCTGGCACACACACAGCAGACACGTAGAGAGCCAACAGATTTTCAGGTCCCAAATCTTTTCTAATAGATGTATATTCCCTGTATTCAAAACATTGTGACCTCAGTGCTTTCTTGTCATATCTCTCCATTTTTAATAACAGTTAAAAACAGTTCATAACAAAGAGTGAGCTTAAGAAAAAGTCACATTTTAACCTTTTTTAAAATGGAGATACGACAAGAAAGCATTGAGGTCGCGACATAGACGTATAGCAGATTTTTCACACGATGAAAAGATTAGCAGATCTTTCACACGATGAAAAGATTTCCGCATCTCGCCGATATCACTGTCAGCGTGCTCGACAACATACCCAATCACAAAGTAGAACTGTCCCCGATCACAAAGCAGACCCGTAACCCTTGATTCCATTCGTGCACGGTACAACAGTCACATTATTTTCATCGGAATCAGTTTTGGCAAAGATAACAGTGCCCTCTTCGGGCGACAGGAGTTCTATAGATTTGGACTTTGAAGGTCCCTGGAATCGGAAAACGTCGATGTAATACGTGGAGCCGTTAAAAAAAGCAACGATGAGGAATGTGACCAAGAGGGCGCAGTGGGCGGCAAAGTAGTTGTACCATATCAGGTTGAAGAACAGCATTCCCAGGACCAGCGCCAGCCACCAGACTGTATACAGAAGGAACCGGAACCTGTGGATGCAGAAAGATATCATTGTGAGACAGGCTGGTGAAATCAGCATAAAGTAAAGATATCATTGTGAGACAGAATGGTGACATCAGCATAAAGTAAAGATATCATTGTGAGACAGCATGGTGAAATCAGCACAAAGATATCATTGTGAGACAGTGTGGTGAAATCAGCACAAAGATATCATTGTGAGACAGCATGATAAAATCAGCATCAAGATATCATTGTGAGACAAGCTGGTGAAATCAGCACAAAGATATAATTGTGAGACAGTATGGTGAAATCAGCACAAAGATATCATTGTGAGACAGGCTGGTGAAATCAGCACAAAGATATCATTGTGAGACAGAATGGTGAAATCAGCATAAAGTAAAGATATCATTGTGAGACAGCATGGTGAAATCAGCACAAAGATATAATTGTGAGACAGTGTGGTGAAATCAGCACAAAGATATCATTGTGAGACAGTATGGTGAAATCAGCACAAAGATATCATTGTGAGACAGAATGGTGAAATCATCATAAAGATATCATTGTGAGACAGAAAGGTGAAATCAGCACAAAGATATCATTATGAGACAGAATGGTGAAATCATCATAAAGATATCATTGTGAGACAGAAAGGTGAAATCAGCACAAAGATATCATTGTGAGACAGAAAGGTGAAATCAGCACAAAGATATCATTGTAAGACAGTATGGTGAAATCAGCACAAAGATATCATTGTGAGCTCAGTGTGTTGAAATGAGCATAAAGATATCATTGTGAGCTCAGGCAGTGTTGTGAAATGAGCATAAAGATATCATTGTGGGCTCAGGCAGTGTGGTGAAATCAGCAGTTTTCAGTAAAATCAACACAAAAATGTGCTTTTAAATAGACATAAAATGTGTTGAGCCAAAATAAAGAAAATTAGAAAAACAATTGCCCATCAGCCCAAAAAATGCAGATTTCTTTGATTTCATTATTTTGACGAGCGCCTGATTTCACCATGATGCCTCACATTTTTAAAAAAAAATGCAAGGGGGAAAAGTGGGGAGAGGTAATTTGTACGGGTGAATGTCCTGGACAGGTGGCTGTTAGAGCAGGCTCTACTGTATGTGTACCCACTCAAAAACACTTACTTTGATCCCAACAAATTGCAGGCACGGAACATGAAAGAATTCTCGTCAGATGTCACATAGCGATAGAGAATCAAGTATTCTTCCGAAGGCTTCAAAACCAAGTTGACTAAAACACCATAAAAGATCTGAAAAATAGAAGAAAAATGAAAACATAATCCATGCTATCCATACTTGAAGTGAACTATTGACATCTATAGGCAATATATCGAGTACAAAAATCACTTTCAGGTAGAAAACAGGAAAAAACAAAAACACCAGCAAAACTGTGTAAAGGCACTTTTTGAGGTCACTGACCCCAAGCTTTTCCCCTTCATTCTCACCATAGTACAAATAGCAATTCACTACTATCTGAAGGTTAAAAAAAGGTTTATATGCTGACTTAAAAGTTTTCAGGTTTCTTTCATTTTAAATAGAACATTTTTTTTTAAAGATGTAGAAGGAGGGGAGATAAGGATGATAGATGTTTGACAGGAAAGAAGGAGCAAACCACACCAAAGCCCCCGCCAACCACCCACTTAGCAAGGTTTAACGGCGCTCACAACTGCATAAGGTCATATGAGAGCCAAGGGGTGGATGTCAATCGAGAAGTCCAAACAGGGAATGAGGCTTTCTCTGCTCATCTCTCTAGCTTCAACAGCACAAAATCTTCTTCAACTATCAAGGCACCCCGGAAATAGCAGTTCACAAGAGAGTGACAAACATACGAAAGAAGTAGAGAAAAAATGATAGTAGTAAGCATTAGGAAAGAAAAAGCAGCAGTTCCCCATACGCAGTTCAGGCAGTTATGAGCATGACATTGATGAGTCAGCCCATTTACAATTCTACTGAGCATAAGAACATGTTAATATCCCCCCCTTGGGAATGGCCTTAACCCTTCCAGCCCCATGTGTGTATATTTTCAGCAGCCCTTGTACCTCACACTGTCCCAAGTGCGTATATTCTCAGTTTCGGGGGAAGCAAATTTGCGCATTT
This sequence comes from Aplysia californica, assembly GCF_000002075.1. Lineage (NCBI taxonomy): Eukaryota > Metazoa > Mollusca > Gastropoda > Aplysiida > Aplysiidae > Aplysia > Aplysia californica. Next base: position 112,885 of record NW_004797962.1, read on the forward strand.
TTCGAAATTAGCAAACTTTAATTTTCGTAATATTTGTTCATTTACCTTTAAACAGTGCTATTTGTTATTATCTAAACATCATTACAAAGATACTATATCACTTTTTAGAATACATGCCTCTTTTTCTGAAATACTGCTGTATTGGTTGGGACTGCGCTTAGGGAATGCACAAAAGCGGCTTGAGATGGAAGGGTTAAGACACTTGAGTCAGTAGCACCGCCCTGGGGGGTAACCAGGATGTTGACTTTCTGGCTCCTCCATCACATACCTGGTGGGGGGTTCTCGTGGCCTAGAGGTTAAGGTGTTTGCCTCTCATTCAAAGGTCCCGGGTTCGAATCCAGGTAGAGACCAAAAAATTTTCTTCTCTAAAATTGTCTCCTTTCACCTCCTTTCCAGCTCTCTAGCAATGTTCTGTCGTCTGCTTTCACCTCCACTTTCTGCCCCTACCCCTCACCTCCTTTGCCCCTGACTCTTTCTGCAGCCTTTCTACTGCTACTCCTTGGCTCCTTCTTACTGCTGTCTTTCAGCAACACCCCTGATCCTATGGTAGGAAAGATCTACACCTAGCCTTCTCGGAAAAGGGCAAAAAATCTCGGAGGGTGTAGTGCAAGTTGCGCACTTTAAAGAGTCCTTGGTGGTCTAAAATCGATAAGAGAAGGCTTCGGCCACCACCCGGGCAAAATTAAAAATTTCCTACCAACTGAAAATACTTAATGTGTCCTATGCGCTCATATGAGCTTATACAGTGGCGAAGGCCGTAAAACACTTACTAAAAATGTTTTTTTAAAAATACCTGGTGGGAGACGGCAAAACCGAAAGGTACAGCAACAAGCCAGACAAAGGACACTCCGAGGTGGCATTGTGGGAAGTCTTTGTACCAGTATTTGCCCGTTTCTTCAGGATACCACCGGATTCTGATGATGAAAAAAAATGTGGAGATATTTGAGTGACTTGAATAAATGTGAGGCAGCATAGTGAAATCAAGTGCTTGTCAAAATAAAGAAAGAGAAGAAACTGGCATTTTTTCCGCAGGTTTGTGAAGTTTCAACGAATTTTCTTATTTTAGCATTACACCTTTCATGCCCCTAAAAGAACACATTTCGGTGTGGATTTTACCTAAAAAAAACTTCGATTAAAAGCACCAAAAAATATAAATTTTCAGTTTTCACGGACTCTCAAGTTAAAGAAACGACTCATCTTTGGTGGCCATTTTTTCACTAATTTTACCTCTGAAACCAGGTGACCCCCCCCCCC
>NW_004797962.1:115808-120236 GCF_000002075.1 Aplysia californica
AATAATTAAACTTTTCATGCCCCCCCCACTCCCCAAATAGAATGACCCACATAGTGACTTGTTTTGTTCTAGTAAGAGTTTTACGGCGCTCGCAACTGCATAAGGTCATAATATGATCCCGCCAAAAAAAAAGTTGGTTCTATTCACGACAGTTCACTGTACAGCCCGATTCTGCTCAACACCACATAGTGGTACACAGCCTTGCTATGGACCTGCGATACATTTCATCGGTGCTTTGATGGAACCTTGTTAGCGCGACCTTTGGCGAATATAAATTTGTTGTTGTTTTTTTTGCACCAAAATATTCCTGATACCTTGGTACACAATGTGTTCATTATCCATTGTTTCAGGAAACAACATTTCTGTATTCCGGACTTGTCCATTGATGCTCCGTTGCTCTTTCCAAAATGTCGCCGAGGGTCTTTCCACTGATTGTGCCAGTGCACATATGGTTGAACGTTCTTCTGTTCGTTCCTGCAAGGATACCAGATTTTCCGCTTCCTTTTTGTATTCTCAAAAGCATCATCCTCTCCACAGCAGCACTGGCCTCTGCCTCCCTATCTTCCTCCTCAATCAGCTGGCGTGAGAGACATTTTAGGACCTCGACCCTATCTGGTTGAACCGTGTTGTCAACTGAGGTGGCCTCACCAGCCAGTCTGTCGGCTTTTTAATTTCCCTTAACGCCTGCATGGCTAGAGCAGAAAATCCATGCGAGCGATCGTATAGGCGTTGCTTCAAAACACAATGTGTATAAATATCAAATAAAATTCAACCTGCAAATGCTCCAAAATGCACTTTAAGTTCTCTCAAAGTAAGTAACCACTTGGAAGATGACAGCAAAACTCACTGACCCACTGGGCAGGTGCTCTTTTTAGTTTTAGTTGAGGTTTTACGGCGCTCGCAACTGCATAAGGTCATTTTAGACACAGAAGATTAGAAGTGTCACAAGAGAGTAACATACATAAAAAAGAAGGGGAGATAAGGAAGATAGATGTTTCATATGCAAGAAGAAGCAAACCACAACAGAGCACCCGCCAACCACCCACACTCACACTGACTCATCTGCGTGTCCATATCACAAAGAGTAACAATCAAAATGCAACCCCGAGTCATGACGGCTACTTACACAAAGGACATCAAGCTGGGAAGGACATGAATGTACAAGGAGGTCACTTTGTCCAGGCTGTGAAACACTAAAGAATTCCGGAACACGAACAGCGCCCAGATTAAAGGCCCGTTGGCGACTGCAAAACCAACAGCAAATATGTCCTCTCGGCTCGGGATAACCCTGAAAAGAAATAGGAATTCACACATTACCATACACGGCCAACCTCTTTGACACGGCAAGAAAAGTTAAGTTTTAGTAAGAGTTTTAAGGCACATGCAACACCATAAGGTCATATAAGTGTCGAAGAATAGATTACGTGTTACAAGGGAGTAGCTTACACAAAAAAGAAGGAGTGGAGAAGAGGACGACAGTTGTTTGATAGGAAAGAAGGAGCAAACCACACCAGAGCACCTGCCAACCACCCCGACTGCAAGATAAGCTGTGTAAGGGCTGAGAGAAGAACTGAGTAGGAGGACAGCCCAGCATATTTAGAGATACTGGACTTCAAGTGCAAAGCGATCGAGAAGAAGAAGAAGAAGAAGACACATTACCATTTTTTTAACTTAAAAAAACATTTTTTAAATAATCACAAGACAAGAAGATGAATCAGAAACTCGATTTTAGTATACAAAAAAAAAAATTCCATATTCCTTAAAAACGAACTCATCACATTCTTCTATAGATTCTACTGTAAATCAGTAACAGATACGTTTAAAAAAAAGAAAGGTCATTCATTTTGTAGTCAACATTATTTTCTTTGGCACGACAGGATCTCAAAACATGTGTCCAGTAACCATAGTGTCAAGATTAGAAGAAAAAAAGGACTTGCCTTGTAAAGTACTATTGTCCCAGCTATTGGGATGTAAACCTTTTAAAATCTGTAGAAACCAGCCACAGGGAATTTTTAAAATTAGTATCTTTTTTCTTTTAGTAGAGGTTTTACAGCGCTCAAAACTGCATAAGGTTGGTCATATGAGCGCAAAAGAGTGGATGTCAACAGAGAAGTCCTTACAGAGAATCAGACTTACTCTCTCTAGCTTCAACAGCACAAAGTCTGCTTCGACTATCAAGGCACCTTGGAAATAGCGGGTCACAAGAGTGTGACAAACATACAAAAGAAGTAGAGGAAAATGACCATAGTTAGGATTAGGAAAGAAAAAGCAGCAGTTCCCTGTTGCAGTTCAGGAACAGTTGTGAGCATGACATTGATCAATCAGCCCATTTACAATTACCACTCTACTGTGCATAAGAACATGGTTAATGTCCTACCCTTTGGGAATGGCCTAAAGACACTAAAGTCAGTAGCACCGCCCTGAGGGGATAAATTATGGTATTCTCTACAATAGGGGCAAACAGCTGTTTATAAAAATATTGATTTGTTGAGGCAAACTGACACAAATCAGGTAAAAGTTGGAGAGTCTATGTTCGATAGTTGAGAAGGTATTGTTTTATTTGTTTTAGTAGAGGTTTTACGGCGCTCGCAACTGCATAAGGTCATATGAGTGCCAGAAGATTAGAGGTGTTACAAGAGAGTAACAAACATAAAAAAGAAGGAGGGGAGATAAGGACGATAGATGTTTGATAGGAAAGAAGAAGCAAACCACACCAGAGCACCCACCAACCACCCACGAGAAGGTATTTAACAATATGTTTACGTCATAGTTCTCACCATATGTAAGTGTACCAGTAAATGTTAGCGTCATAGTTCTCACCATATGTAAGTGTACCAGTAAATGTTAGCGTCATAGTTCTCACCATATGTAAGTGTACCAGTAAATGTTTGCGTCATAGTTCTCACCATATGTAAGTGTACCAGTAAATGTTTGCGAAGTAGCAGAAGTCCAACAGGAAATACTGGTACTTCATTTTCCTGCAAGAGAAAAAAAAGGTAGCTATGATTAGTGCTGTTTGAAAGGAATGATGGAAAAACACCCATGACCAGCTGTGAAATAATAGCTTTTAACTTGATGAAAAAAGAAAAAAGAAAAAAAAAAAAAACAAACAACAAAAAAACAAACAAACAAACAAAAAAGGGTATGTAGAAATGCAAGGTATACGTGTATTTACTGCCAGACCCCCACCGCACAGTATTTACACGGACAGTTTTAGGATACCAATTTCGCTTTACGATTATCTTTTTTTTCGTAAGAGTTTTACGGCACTTGCAACACAATAAGGTCATATAAGTGCTGAAGATAAGAGGAGTTACCAGAGAGTAACAAACACAAAAAAGATGGAGGGGAGATAAAAATTATAGATGTTTGATAGGAAAGAAGAAGCAAACCACACCAGAGCCCCCGCCAACCACCCACTTAATGTAACCGACCATACAATGTGTGGTGGAGGAAATGACTAAAACATAAATTGTTGAAGGTGCCAATCACAGCATAGCATAGGCCTAGCCTACCTTTTGAAATTGCCCAATCAGACGCAGAGATCTTGATCTAGATCTGAATTAGTGCTCTTCACAACGAAAGAGAGAAAGAGAGAGAGAGAGAGAGAGAGAGAGAGGGAGGGAGAGAGGGAGAGAGAGAGAGGGAGAGAGAGGGCGAGAGAGAGAGAGAGAGAAAGAGAGACAAAAGACATAAGATTAAGAACATGAAAGACTTAAAGTTTAAGAGTTCGAGCCCATTATGGACCCGCAATTTTTAGGCAAGCTTTCTTCTTCTTCTCCTCCTCTTCCTCCTTCTTCTCCTCCTCCTTCTTCTTCCTCTTCTTCTATTTTTTCTTCTGTGTCTGCCTGTTTGTCTTTCTGTAACAAGAAAAATAAAGAAAGAAAGAATCGCAGTGATTGAAAACAAAGTCATAAAAACACACATCTGAGTTAGTCTTGGAGGTCTGCACTTTTCATATTGGCCCACTTCGCTCGCAAAAATGCGCTCGATCTTTTCGGGTATCTAGGAATCAAGGCTGTGTAGACCCACCCACATACTGCCCTCTCCTGTAGGATGGACCAGTAGCGGAAATCTTCAGAGAATTATCCTCAGGGAGATGGGCTCTCATTTCACAACTTGTGAAAGGGTTTGCATTTTATTCCTCTTATTTCAATTAACTTCTTCTTTCATTCTTCTTCTTCTTCCTCCTTCTTTTTCTTCTTCTTCCTCCTCCTCCTCCTTGTTCTTTTTCTTCTTCTTCTTGTTCATTAATCGCTGTACTGTAGCAGACATTGTGTTAGTGAAAACAAATAAACGGCAAAAAGATGTGGTTTCTTAGGAGACATTGAGAATAAAATAGAAGGAAATGAAATGAGGCAATTGTGAAAGAAGACATACAGTAATACGAACTACATGTTAAGGAACAGACATATAGTTTCTACAACA
>NW_004797962.1:121509-122419 GCF_000002075.1 Aplysia californica
CATATATATATCTCAGCTGTTTTTCTACAAAAGTATTATATTTCTTACAATTCAAGAAAGGCCAGAGCCAAGAACTCTTTGATTTATCAGGTAACTACAAAGAAAATTAACCATGTCATCTAGTGCATGGTGTGTGACTAGCCGTTACTTACATTCATGATAGAAATAGAAAGGCCATCACCAAGAACGTTAGGTAGAGAGGTTAGAGCAGTTGCAACACGATAAGGTCTTATAAGTGCTGAAGGTTAGAAGTGTTACAAGAGAGTAACAAACACAAAAAGGGAGGGGAGATTTTAATTTAGTTTTAGTAAGTGTTTTACGGAACTTGCAACACAATAAGGTCATATAAATGCCGAAGAGTAGAAGTGTTACAAAAGAGTAACAAACACAAAAAAGGAGGAGAGATTTATAAGGACGATAAATGTTTGACAGGAAGGAAAGAAGGAGCAAACGACACCAGAGCACCCACCAATCACACACAAGGAAAGATTTATAAGGACGATAGAAGTTTGACAGCAAGGAAAGAAGGAGAAAACGACACCAGAGCACCCCCAAGGAGAGATTTATAAAGACGATAGATGTATGACAGGAAAGAAAGAGGAAGCAAACCACATCAGAGCACCCGCCAACCACCCGCAAGGAGAGATTTATAAAGACGATAGATGTATGACAGGAAAGAAAGAGGAAGCAAACCACATCAGAGCACCCGCCAACTGCCTGTACTTACCAGTACATCACGAGCCGACTCAGAAGCAGCACAGGAGTTGCGATGGAGTAATAATAAGGAAGAAGCCACTGCACCGCCAGGACAAAGTGGGACACCACCACAATGGAGACCACGGTCATAACGTAGACCACTTTGCTCATCAGGCTGTGGTTTTTCAAAACCTGATAGAAGCAAAAGGGGGGG
>NW_004797962.1:122519-159838 GCF_000002075.1 Aplysia californica
GAGAGAGAGAGAGAGAGAGAGAATTTAAATCAAGATCTCAAAATTAAAAGGACAGAATAATTCCCTGCAAACTCATTCCCTATACGTTCAAACTTTTCCTAACAATGGTGTTACTACAGTTAGAGAATTTCACTTGGAAAATTAAGAGTCTTTGTTTTAGTTAGCATTTTATAGCACTGGCAACACAATTGGGTCACATTAAGTGCCAAAGACTAGAGGTGTTACAAGAGAGTAACAAACACAAAAGAGAAGGAGGAGAGATAAGGACAATAGATGTTAGATAGATATATAGGCAAGAAGGAGCAAACCACACCAGAGCACCCGCCAACCACCCACAATAAAGTCTTTACAAATCTGAATGTAGTGAGTTTTAGTTTTTGTACAAGTTTTTTTTTTACAGTAGAGGGTTTTACAGTGCTCGCAAGCGGCAACTGCATAAGGTCATATGAGCGCCAAGGGATGGGTGTCAACAGAGAAGTCTTTACAGGGAATTAGACTGCTCACCTCTCTAGCTTCAACAGCACAAGGTCTGCTTCGACTATCAAGGCACCCCGGAAATAGCAGGTCACAAGAGAGTGACAAACATACAAAAAAAAAGTAGAGGAAAATGACAATAGTTAGGAGCAGGAAAGAAAAAGCAGCAGTTCCCTGTTGTAGATCAGGCACAGTTATGAGCGTGACATGAGTCAGCCCATTTACAATTCTACTAATCTTGAACGAGAAATGTCCCCCCTTTGGGAATGGCCTAAAGACACTTCAGTCAGTGGCACTGCCCCGGGGGGGGGGGATAAGAGTTTTACGGCACTTGCAACACAATAAGGTCATATATAAGTGCCGAAGATTAGAGGTGTGACAAGAGAGTAAGTAACAATGACATTAAAAGGAAGAAATCAATTTGAACCTTAAAAAAGTCCTTGACATCTGAATCTGTCTTTTCGATTGGATCTGTGACACTTTCATACAATTCTTGCATATCTTGTTTTAATGAATTGCGGCCCATTTTTCCACGTTCATCCTTCTGTATGGTGGTGGATTCACATCTTGAGATGGTAATGTGGAACAAAACGACAAGAAAATTATTAACTTGTATGAAAAAGTAGCCTTAAAACCCCCCCAGCTTATCAACATAATAGTATGTACCACAATAATAACAAATTGTAAAACTGGTCAACAAACATTATAAGAGTGAAAAGGTTCTTTCTCATTTCAGCAAGCGTTCTAAAAGCATATATAATAAGATAAAAAGGAGATTTACAACATCAAGTTTCAACAAATCAGCTCATCTTTCGATGTCTGCAATACTTTAAACTTTGAAATTAAATTACAAAATTAAATAGTCTCATAAATTTAATTAAAACAGAGAGAATCTGAAGACATGAACTCCACCTACCACTACCTGTGCTCAATTTATTCACATACGGATGTCAAATAGAATCTGACCAGTAGCCTAAACAAAATCTAAAAAGTAGCCTAACAAAATTGTTATAATGCAAGATTTTGGTAACCATTTTTTTTTTGGGGGGGGGGGGGGGGGGGGTGTAAGTATTTTACGGAGCTCGCAACTGCATAATAAGGTCATATGAGGGCGCGGGACACATTAAACATTTTCAGTTGGCAGGGAATTTTCAATTTTGCCAGGGTGGCAGCCGAAGCCTACTCTTATCGATTTTAGACCACAAAGAGATCTTTAACGTGTGAGCAACTTGCACATGGGACCTCCGAGATTTTTTGCCCTGTCGAAAAGGCAAGGTGTAGATCTTTCCTACCATAAGACCAGGGGTGAGGCTGAAATACAGCAGTAAGAAAGAACAAAGGAGTAGCAGTAGAAAGGCCGCAGAAAGAGTCAGGAGCCCAGAGGAGGGGGCAAAGGAGGTGAAGGGGTGGGGGCAGAAAGTGGAGATGAAAGAATATTGTAGAGAGTAGAAGAGGTGAAAGGAGACAATTTTAGATAAGAAAATTTTTTTCGTCTCGTTAAGGAGAGGCGAACACCTCAACCTCTAGGCCACGAGAGCCCCCTACAAGATTTGGTATCGCACAAATTTTACAGGAAACACGAGAAAACAAAAGACTAAATTTTAACTTTACAACTGGTGCTCTACCAGGACAAAAAAAGGATCTATAGAACTCTGAGGTAGTCACCCATTTTCTTTTTCCACAGCCGCCATCATCTCTGTTGGTTGGGGAATACTGCCATTCATTGGTACAGCTGAATTGGAGGCATCCACGCCGTTTGGACTCACAACACGGCTGTCCATATGACAGACTGCATGAGAGGCACTCATTTCCAAGTTTCCTGGAAAGACCGTTATCAAAATACAACAACAAAATTAAAGCTTACATAATTTACTTTTTAAGCTTTCTATTATTGAAAATAATAGGGTCAGTTTGGAAGTAGACCTCTATGTTAGTATCATGTTATAAATATAAATGTGTGTGTGTGTGTGTGTGTAAATATATTATCATACCTTAATCAAAGCGGCTAGCCGTACTTAAGTACGGCTAGACTGAGAGTCTAGCCGTACTTTTTAAGTACGGCTAGACTGCCAGTCTAGCCGTACTTAGATCTGGGTTTGGCCCAACTGTAAAGTACACAGGTCTCATTAGATCTAGATTTAGTAATTATTCAGGTTCAAATACATGCGAGTCAGTAAGGCACCTTTTGGTTTTGTCTGAAAAAGAAATACTTTAGGCAATGCGAACTAAAAATTTCATTTACAATTCAACCATCAATATTAAGTACGGCTAGCCTGACAGTCTAGCCGTCCTTAAGTACGGCTAGCCTGGCTGTCTACCCGTTTAAGTACGGCTAGACTGCCAGTCTAGCCGTACTTATCTTAGTAGGCCCTATTAACATTAAAAAACAGGAGGTTTAAAATACATGCCCTGTCATTAAGGTACCTGGTTTCGTCTCAAATACAAATACTTTAGGTACTGCACACTAAAAATGTATATTTACAATTCAGTAGGCCTATTTTTTGTAAATGGTCAGTCTAGCCATCATATTAAGAATAAGTACGGTTAGACTGCGAGTCTAGCCGTACTTAAGTACGGCTAGACTGCAAGTACGGCTAGACTGCCAGTCTAGCCGTCATTAAGTACGGCTAGCCTCTTCCTACATTAATTGAGTGCATTTCTTTTTGTTATAACGCAAAGAGAAACTAGATTCTAGATCTAAATCTAGAGTAGATCTAGATCTAGATCTAGATTAGATTCTAGATCTATATCTAGAATCTAGATCTATTATACTTACTTAATACTAGATCTATTGACTTTTAGATCTAGACTAGAGTCTAGATCTAGAATATATAGATCTATACTAGATTCTAGATCTAGATCTAGATCTGGATCTCTTGTTCTGAAATAAAATAAGACGCAACCAATAGGCTTCACATGCATATATACACACCTTATTCGTTCGTGTCCACTCAGTCAGCTAGCCCAGGTTTCATAGTTTCATGAAAACGCAGACTGGTAGAGGACCAGGATGCTTAGCCTAGGCTAGATCTAATTACAATTCACACGAATCTTCCACAATCCGCAGAGAAAACAGTGTGTGGAAAACACTCGACTCGTGTTTACGTTTTGCACAGCTTAAAGATGATTGGTCTACGCTGTTATGTCTCAGCAGTGACAGCTTGGCCAGTCCTAGCCTAGGCCTACTAAGCTAAACTCTAGGCCAACTGTCTCAAAACTCAGAGCTTTTCTTATCGGTATGGCAGGGTACACTCATGCGTCAAGTTTTATTTGTGTAGAATCTAGGCCTACACAATAAAAACAAGAGATCAACCCCGATACAGACGAATAGCAAGTAGCCTAACTAGGATAGGATGAACGCATCTCTCGCCTGACCCCTCGTCTTGGTGGTGTGTTCCATGGTGTGACCCGTATCATTATCATAAATGATGCAACGCTATTTTCATTTTCTGACAGAAAAACTAAAATTGCGAAGGCGCAACTAGGTCAGTGGGTAAACGGGTCGCGCTGGCATCTGGTTGCCAGGCCCCTCCCCACAGCAGGGTAAAAAAGATAAGGACGATTCTCAGTACCATTTGAAATACGTGGCACATAATGTATTCACTTACCATACTCTCCACCAAAGTCGATCGTTCGTCAGAACGAACAGACATCTTTATAAGGAAAGTCATAACTCTGATTTTTTTTTTCTGACATAGGCCTATATATGTAAATGGAGTGAAAGACAAGGCAAAGTAATAGGCTATAAACTTAGTATAAACCGTTATAACGTCCGGTGTCGCAAAAGTAACAGTAGTAACAGTTATAATTAAAACATGGGGTGTTGTCGAAGGGACAAGTCAGCCTTGGCAGACTTTAGCCCAAGAGTGGAACTGTGGAACCAGTATATTATAGATTTAGCTCTGCCACGATGATACTTTCTTGGGTGAATATAGTCCTGGTTGCTTTGGCATAGAAATCCTGAGCCATCTATCATGGATGCTATGTGTCAGCTTCTAAGCTAATGTCTATTCACTTACTTAATTTTACTTTTTCCTTCCTCTGGTATCCTTAGGATGTCGAGGGGAGGTGCAAGTTTCGGTCCTGTGCTAGGTGTGCAGCGTCTGTGATAGATAGATCTAATATTTTATGTTGTTCCAGGACCTTTTTATCCCCATATCCAGCCAGGTCTTTATTGGTCTTCCTCTTGATTTGAAGCCGGATTCTTGGGTGTTGTAAGTTCTAGCCACTAGGTGCTTCTGGGGCATACTGGTTAGATATCCAAACCATTTGACTCTAATTGACGCTCTATGAATTTTATTTCTGGTGGTATTCCAGTTTGTAGAAGTTTCGTTTCGTTTCTTCAATGCAATCAATAAAATGTGAGGAGTCAGGGGAGGTAGAAAGACGGATTAAAGGAGTCAAAGGAACCCTGACAAACTACGTCTAAATTTGAAAGAACTGCAGAGTCGCCCTACCATAGACAACTGCACCCCCACCCCTCCCAACACTCAACGGCAGCAGAAAATAAAAAAGTAAAAGCTAGTAATATGATGGGATCTCTCTCTCTCTCTCTCTCACTGTCTCTTTCTCTCTCTCTCCCCCTCCCCCTCCTCTCTGTCGGTCTCTCTCTTTCTCTCTGTCTCTCGCTTTTTCCCTGTCTGTCTGTCTATCTGTCTGTCTGTCTCTGTCTCTCTGTCTTTCTCTCTCTCTCTCTCTCTCTCTCTCTCCCTCATTTGAAGTATTTCATGTGTTTTTTGAAGAGGGAAGAATACCATAGGCCTACTTGTTCTTCGAGACACTTCGGTCCCCTTTAAAGCCATCTTATTTTTTTTTCAACCGTGATTTCTTTCACTCCAGGTCGTAGATCTAGTCAATTTAGAATAATTTTGAAAATGATCTTGATTACACCCACGCCAACTATGATATTATTCATCAGGCAAGGTGGTTCGTTCTCAAAAGCAGATGGTCTGCGAGTGGGTCCACGTATAATGTTCCAGTCAACACACGCGACACGTGCTATCAATTACCAAAATAGTCGTGACACGTGCTACGATTACAAAACACAAAAAAGTAGGCCTACAGTTTTTGAAAACTGTGAATGCAAAATGGCAATGCTATTTATAAGTTATGTGAATTCCCGCACAAACTTTGACCGAATCTTTGACTCGTTATGTTAAAATCACGATGCTTTTGGGCTAATGATGATCACTGTGCCAACCAAGAGAGATATTAATGCTCTTAGTTTCTATATTGACTGTGTTTTATTGTGCGAAATAGTTTTATCTAGCTCTGGATACGAGAAAGAAGAACACTTTAGAAAGAAACATTGAAAAGAAATATTGCGAAAAATAGATATACGAAGAAAAGCAATTGTGTCACCGGAAATTGCAATTCTGCCTTTCCACAACATTGTCCCAACATGGTAGGTTGGAATCAGAAATTGCTGCATTTATTTTACTTGTTACTCGTGTAATGTTATTGTTCGAAAAATGCTTTTAGGATTTATATGAGGAGTACCATATAATCCATCTTACAGGGAGTGTGGTATAGGGTTAGAGGCCTCCCAAAGCTTTATTCCCTTTCAGACTTTCAGCTTCCTTCTCAGCATCTCAGCAATGGCAGTGAATAATAAATAGTGATTCTTCTTTCTTGGCTTGGGGAAGTGGCTATGTTGGGCGCGATCTGTCGATTTGCGCGATCCATCGACCGCTGCGCATTTGGTTGATCAAGGAAACGCGCGACAATCCATCGATTGTTGCGCATTGTGTTGATTAGCAGATCGCGCAGCGCGCAGCGCTTTTTGTCAATCCGTTTCCCCTGAGTTTTAGTTTTGTTATGTTTTGATGTCGTCCAGTGTGTAATTTAGTTTCACTCTCCAAAGTCAAACCGAAACTGAATGGAAGTAACTGGAAGTCAGGGTTGTCTATTATAACGAACTAATCGAAGTGACAATTCGAGTCCGAATAGACAAAAATTATATTCGGACTCTGATTTGAGTCCAGTGTGATGTCCGTTCCAACTTCCGACCCTTGTGCCTTGTTTCTAAATATTTCCAGCATTTATTAACATTTTTTTCGATTATAATGAAAACAATTGAGACGTGAGCTTTAATATCCAGCGACTAGATCTAGATCTAGATCTAGATCTATCTAAACTGACCCTCCCTGCGTCGATCGTCATAGTATGAACAAAACTAAGTTGAGCTGACCTTGCCTTGCCGGGGGCAAAGTTAATTGTTTCGACCAATGAAACTGTGCGTAGCGATCGCATTCTCGGCTTATGGGGGAAGAGGTGTTGGGAAGGGGCCACGGCTGTCGGTTTAGTGCGATGTGATTTTAAAAATAAATTACAGAAAAACTCAACACTCAACAAAATCAAATTAAACATGTGGAAAGACAAATGGTGGTAGAAGTAATGGTGATGCTGTAGTGGTGGTGGAAAAACCCTGAGTTGTCGGTTATCGTGTACTTTGACACTGCTATTGGGTAGATCTAATGAGAGTGCAATCAGGGTTAGGCCTCTATACTTATAGGTCGGTGAGTATCACTCCGAACACTTATTCATTATGGAGTGGTTGGTTGTGCTCAAACTCAAGGTGCTCTTGTTCAAGGAAACAATAAAGAAAACAATACTTGTATATAATAAATGTTTAATCAACACACAACAATTTATCACAAGCCATTAAATCTTGACCGTATTTGGAATACCATGTGAAGTACGCAGCCAGTCACATCCGTCCAAATACTGAGTGCAGGTGCTCGATTTTTAAAACGTCGTGTCAATTTATCTGCCTCACTCAACCGTCAACATTTTAAGTAAGTTCATCTCACAACTCTTCTTGGATGCTCAAACTCAAAGACTGACGTGCTCAGTAAACCAATTTTCTTTTTTAAAAATTCACTTCATTATCATAGTTTATCAACAGAATGCGCAGTAAGTATATATTTCAAGGATCGACAAAAAACGCTGCTCGATCCGCTGATCAACAGAATCGATGGATTGTCGCACGTTTCCTTGATCAACCAAACGCGCTACGCGGTTGATGGATTGCGCAAATTGACAGATCGAGCCCAACAGCTATTCTCTCCCCGGGTGAGATTAGTGAGAATAAAAATACAATTGATCTCTCATCCCGGGTGAAACCTGCCAGCGGTGGCTATTGTCACCCGGTGTGAAACAAGACCTGTTTTTCCTAAATTCTGAATACTTTCTATCGGTGTAGTCTAGGTCTAGATCTAGTGATCAAATTGACAAAAACAGAAAAAAATGGGCGATTTTATGAGATTCCCGCGATTAATTGAATTCTGATGTGTTTTTCAGGGTTAGGGTTAGATTCTAGATCTAGGGACAAAAGCGAAATATTCCTGAGGCTATGAAACAAATCGCACATCGGAATTAAATGCGGGAATCTTAACAATGGCAAAAAAAATGATATTTTATAGCACAAAAGTTGGCGCTTTTTCGGTAGTTCCCTCCCCGCAATTGTCATTGGCTGGTTTTGGCCCCAACAGTAGGGGGGTTTCCGTGGGGCTCAAAGCCTGTGCCTTAATAAAAAATGGTGGGGGGTTTCAGGGGGGCATGACCCCCTGAATTTTACAGTAATTTAATGTTTTGCAGTTGTTAGTAATTTTAGGTTTGATATCTTAACTCGCCGCGCATTAAATGTATAGGTCTAGATGTAGGCTCAAATAAGGGGGTTGGGAACTGCCGAAAAAGCACCCAAAAGTTAGCCGCGTGGTGTTGGGCCAGAGACTTTGGTTGGGCCGGCCTATGTCTATTTATAATACCTCCGGTTTTGGCCGTTAGTAATGCTGAAGAAGGAAATTTAAAAAGGCGAAGAGAGAACTGGGCCCAAAATCGGAGAATAGTAAATTGTCAATGGTCAAGCTGTGAACCAAGGGCTCCTAATCAACTATTATCCATCATTCTTAAATTATTACTCTGGGTATATCCCAATTCAATTGCTATTGTATTATCAGTTCGTTCATGCTTGCCCTACTCAGGGTTAAGCCCCAATTCAATTGCCATCAGTTCATGATCTTGTTATTTTTCACATTCCACTGTTTGTTTTGAAACTGAAAAATAGCCGACAGCACAGCATTCGCCTCTCTCTTCCCCTTCCAGTTCCCCAGTCCTGGTTTGACCCCAATTGTAGACAGTGTAGCGTCGCATTTGTTAGATTCTATCGATCGCCTGCTTTGCGGACGAAAGAATTGCAGACAGTCACCTCTCGCTCTTTTCCGAATGAAATATCGATACCGAGTATTAAAGTCAATATTGACATTCGAGTACTTTTGGGGAAGACGACAAAAAATCGATGGCGGAAATACGTCATCAATATGTGGGCCAATCATGGAGGTGTGCTAGGTGCTCTCTGTAGCTTCATGAAATTAAATCTACCGTAGGCTACGTGTAGGCTAGGCTATGCCATGCGATTACTATCATTGCTATCATAATCATTATCATGTATCAATTTTTTTGTAGTACTAATTTGTAGCCTTATTTGTACTGCAATTTTATTCTTTGTTAAAATCAAATTATTGATTGTTTATATCCACACGTTGTTGTGGTTTTGGACCTATTGTAACTGTTTACTTCTTGTTGTAAAACAGACTTGTTAATGTGGGTGGTTGGCGGGTGCTCTGGTGTGGTTTGCTTCTTCTTTCCTATCAAACATCTATCGTCCTTATCTCCCCTTCTTTTTTTATGTATGTTTGTTACTCTCTTGTAACACCTCTAATCTTCTGGTGCTCATATGACCTTATGCAGTTGCGAGTGCCGTAAAACCTCTACTAAAACTAAAGACTTGTTAACTGATGTGACTCTGTATGACTATTGTGGTTTTCTTTTTCAGCCTCAGAACGAGTACATCGAGCTTCATACAAAACGCCATGGCAGGCGTTTGGATTATGAAGAGAAAAAGTAAGTGTTTTGATGTGTAAACTTCAACGATGTAATTTTTGTTGTTTCTATATATGTGTCTCGACACAGTGGAATCTGGCGCTTGTCAGTTTTTGGACATGTGGAGTTACTGGTATCACTTTAAAGGTTTGGCGACTTCCAAAGCTTGACAGTCCTTAGAAACTGCAAATTTACATTTTTGTGCTTTAACTCAACATTTTTCAGTAAAATCCAAACAGGTGTTTTTAAATGGACCTTAAAGGTGTTGAGTCAAAAAAAAAGGTAAAAACTGCCAAGCGGACAGGAAAACGCCAGTTTCTTCGATTTCATTATTTTGATGCATGAGCGCTTGATTTCATCACAATGCCTCACATATATATATATTTTTGACAAATTATGGTTTTTACCCCTCTTACATCTAAACCTTGGTCATTGTAAATGTTTACCCAAGTAAACTTTGTTACGTATTTTTTCTTTAAAGCCCTTTTGTTGCCCCATTTTCTAGCTTTGTGTCATGAAAGTTGACAAAGTTTTCTTTTCCTAGTTGCCAGTAATGAATGTATGTCCCACTAATCACCTGGCTCTATTGTTTCTACACAGAGATTTAACTACAAGCACAGTGTTGATTTACATTTAGGAGAACAAAAATGTGCACATTTGTAACAAATTTAAAATAAAACAGGATTTGTTTCTATGAAAGTGTTCTCTTGTGAAACATAATATCAAAGTGAGTTTAATAAAGCGAAAAATTTCACTTTTTGACTTAAAATTGCAAGTTGTTTAAAATTGATGGCTGTTAAGCACAATTGGGCTATCCCGAAAAATGCTGTTTTGAGAAAAGCGAATGTAAAGTTTTTCCCCTTGTTCAGTTTCTTTAAAAGACAAGGAGAGTTTCCTCTATAACCAAACAAATATACACTCCAATGAAACCAAACTTTCTCCTGCAGGTAGGGCAATGCCCACTTTTGGTGTAGGTAAAGATTTCTGGAAACCCTCCAAAATCTGGGTTAGCCCGCTTGTCCTTAAAAAAGTGACCAATAATGGGGATGAGGAAGATGGCGCTATCGAAGACCCCAGGTCCGAACATGAGAGGGCCAGATCCAGACAGCGAGTCCGCTGAAACAGAGTCCGTTGATGTCTTGGCTAACTATCTTAGCTGAAATTCTGGGCCCACAGTAGAATGCATAGCCCTTGACAACAGAGGGGTTACGGAGATGATCTGATAAACTTTTTGCAATTTTTTGTTTGTTTAAAAAAATATATATTTCTGCCTCATTGTACTGTCCATTTGCTCATTTAGAAATATGATTTTATGCAGAATTTTAAATGACTGGGTAGAAACTGTTTTTTTTTTTTTCTTCAATGAAAATCACACATTTTATCTGACTTTCAGGCGTAAAAAGGAGGGTAGAAGACCCCATGAAATGGCCGTGAAGGCGAAAAAGTTAAGAGGAATCAAAGCAAAGTTGTACAACAAGAAGAGACATGCAGAGAAAGTACAGATGAAAAAGACGTGAGTACCTTTCTTGATTTAAAAAAAAAAGAATTTAAGGTGCTTTTGATGAATTTTGATCACAAAATTGTTGGACCGAAGAATGCCCATGATTTAAAAATGCAGTCGGGTAACAAACTGACTGTCTGTTAAGAGTTTGATGTTTTTACCCGTAGTTATGAAACTGAATATATTCTTATATCGTATCAAATACCATGATTCACTTAGACACATATTCTGGAAGCATAGATAGATCTTGTCATACTTTGAAGAAGGGGGAGGCCCTAAATAGAAGAAAAGAAGTGGACCTAGCAACCTGCCTTGGAACCATAACAGTCGCAATGTCTGACAAGAGCAGAGTGTTTTATAGCAGGAAGGTCAGAGAAGCAACGTCCTGTTACTGGAAAAGCTAAGAAGAAGATATATGATTGGATAAAATACATTTGTACGTAAACTATGGTAAATGCTCATTAATTATTGCTCCCAGGAGTGTTAACATTTCTCTGGGTTACTTGTGGATAAATGATGAAGGCAATGCCTTCTGTTGTCTTAAATTTTTGTAAATGAGATTTTTCTCTGTTATTTTTATCCTGATATGTGACTTAGTACTTAATGTAAACCCTTTTTCCTGCCCTGAGCATCTTACACCTGTGCGTATAGAATCATTTTAACACAAGTTAGATTTTTTTTTGGTCATTTGAGTTGATGCGTTTGGTAGAATGATGCTTATCACAATATCCTGTGTGCCTTTTTAAGAATGATGCTAGAAAGGCATTTCTCTTTCTTGTTCTCTAACTTGCAGGTTGTGTTACATGCTGACATTTAGTTCGTTGTGACTACAGGAATTTGTTAATATGCTATTATATTAATAATTATTGAAGCTCAAATAAGTATTGAAAAGGTATTAAATAATTTGCTAGGTTAAAAAAAAAATTTTTTTTCTTTACACCTGTCAAATTTACATTTTTCCAGTATCAAGATGCATGAAGAGAAAAAGACGAAACAGAAGTCTGCAGACAACGACTCACAGTTTGGCAATCCCAGCTA
Source organism: Aplysia californica (assembly GCF_000002075.1). Lineage (NCBI taxonomy): Eukaryota > Metazoa > Mollusca > Gastropoda > Aplysiida > Aplysiidae > Aplysia > Aplysia californica. The sequence continues at coordinate 134,416 of NW_004797962.1, forward strand.
TTTGTTGGAGCGTGAGAATCAGATCAGAGCCAAGGTTCTTTCCAACACTATAAAACAGAAACGTAAAGAAAAAGCGGTGAGTGCTGGTTTTAGTGATACGCATAGCAGAGTATAGCATTACCAATGGAGAAAAAGGGATCACTTTTCACTTAAGCCCTTTTTAGTTTGATGCCTCAGAAAGAGCTTGCTGTGGGTGGTGGGCGGGTGCTCTGGTGTGGTTTGCTTCCTGTTTCCTATTGAACATCTTTCGTCCTTTTTCCTCTCCTTCTTTTTTATGTTTGTTACTCTCTTGTAACACCTCTAATCTTCTGGCACTCATATGACCATATGCTGTTGCGAGCGCCGAAAAACCTCTACTAAAACTAAAAAGAAAGAGCTTGCTTCTCTAAGCATTATGCTTAGAATTATTAGAAACTTTTAAAAAATCTGTTCATAATTGGAAAAGTTACAGGGCTCAAAGGTATGACAAGATGGAGTTACCTTTTTGAAGGAAATTTTTCTTCAAAGATGACCACCCTACAGAAGTTTCTGTAATATAATTCAACAAGAATGTACCTCCTCATTGCTGCTTGTTGGTTTATACTTCCTTAATTTTGCTCTTTCTTTCTGTCTGTACGTCTTGCTTTGTCACCAGTGCTAAATGACTGCTCTTGTGTTGTCATGTGCTTCTGTTTCCCTAAAACTCACAAACTCCTCATCAGTGGGTGGTTGGCGGGTGCTCTGGTGTGGTTTGCTCCTTCTTTCACATCAGACATCTGTCATCCTGATCTGTCCTCCTTCTTTTTTATGTTTTTTACTCTGTTGTAACACCTCTAATCTTCGGCATTTATTTGATCTTATTGTGTTCCAAGTGCCGTAAAACTCTTACTAAAAAAAAAAACCTCATCGGAATCACATTTGATCTTTTTGAGCATTGGAATTGTTTCTGTTTGATCAGGGCAAGTGGAACGTGCCCATCCCCAAGGTGAAAGGCGTGTCTGAGGCTGAAGTGTTCAAAGTTGTCAAGACTGGGAAAACAAAACGTGAGTTTACCGGGGTAATGACATTTTTGTCCCCTCCCCCCTAACTGAAAATACTCTTCTATTTCCATGAATTTAAGAAGTAAAATATGTTTTGCTGTTAGGCCGTCGTGATTGTGGGCGCTGGATGTGTTGGTCCTTGTGCCAGTTTAGTTGGCCGACATTTGACAGGGTTCCTAGGGGTCTTGGAGAACTGGAAAAGTCTTGGAATTTTGTTTTTGTTTTCCAAGACATTGAAAATTCTTAGAATTTTGGGAAATTGGCAAAATTCTTGAAAAAGTCTTGGAAAAACAAATTTTAAATTAGATCTATTGTAAAAATGTTTCCTCGAAGTTTGGAAGGCTTCGACTTTACGCATTTTGAAGTGTACCGCCATGTATTTTTACATGTTGAATGAAAAATTTCTACCAAAATGACACTTTAATTGTCTTGGAAAAAAGAAATCTGGTCTTGAAAAGTCTTGGGGAAAAAAAAATATCCGGCTCATTATGAACCCTGCTTGTCAGCAAGGTTGATTCCACTTTTGAAGTGCGGGACAAGTTCTGGTGGATCAATAATGGGTGTACTTTTGAGTACTGTGGCTGTAGGGTGATAGATTTTCTCCCAGTAGCAAAGGAATTTTGGATACTTTCCTAATTTGAAGAATTTTGTCTGTTACACACAATCTGTTCTGTTACATGATCTTGCTTGTTCATTGTCATGATAATGTTGTGGTAAAAAAGTATTCAAATACTAAAAAAGAGACAAATCATGCTTGTTTTTTTTATTTGGTGGTATGGTAACTTAAGTTATAGTATAGTAATGATATTGAACACTCTACGGTTTCACTTGACCTACAGTTACGTATGTAAAGTTTTTAGGTGGGTATTTGGCGGGTGCTCTGGTGTGGTTTGCCCTTTCTTTCCTATCAAACATCTTTGTCTTTATCTCCCCTCCTTCTTTTTTGTGTTTGTTACTCCTTTGTAACACCTCTAATCTTCGACACCTATATGACCTAATTGTGTTGCAAGTGCCGTAAAACTCTTACAAAAAAAAGAGTTTTTAGATCAGAATGACTTGGAAGGGTGAAGGTCAGAAGAAGGATTAGATGATGAATGAGCCAGAAAGCATGTGTGCACTATGGTTAGATGAAATGTTGTTTTCTTTTGGGTTTAGATCCCGTAAACATTGTCAGTACACAGTTTTTGCTATGCAGCTATTGGAATGTTGTTATCATTTTCATTGGAATAATTCACTTTATGCTACTCTGTTCTAGGAAAGGGATGGAAACGCATGGTTACCAAGGTGACTTACGTGGGAGAAGGGTTCACAAGAAAGCCTGTCAAATTTGAGAGGTTTATTAGACCAATGGTAAGTATGATCAAGTTTTTGCTCAAATTGTCCCATTTTGTCCACCCCCCGCGGCAGTGCTACTGACTGAAGTGTCTTTAGGTCATTCCCAAAGGGGGGGGCATTAACCATGTTCTTATGTACAGTAGAATTGTAATTGTAAATGGGCTGATTCATCAATGTCATGCTCATAACTGTGCCTGAACTGCAACAGGGAAATGCTGCTTTTTCTTTCCAAATCTTTACTATCGTCTTTTTTCCCTCTACTTCTTTTGTATGTTTGTCACATTCTTGTGACCCGTTATTTCCGGTGTGCCTTGATTGTTGAAGCAGACTTTGTGCTGTTGAAGCTGGAGAGGTGAGCAGAGTATGTCTGATTCCCTGTAAGGACTTTTCTGTTGACATCCACCCTTTGGCGCTCATATGACCTTGTGCAGTTGCGAGCGCCGTAAAACCTCTACTAAAGCAAAAAACAAACTTTTTTTCCAGAGCTCATTCGATTGTTCCCACACATTGTAAAATATTCTGTAAACCTGAGATTCTGGATGGGTGGCTGGCGGGTGCTCTGGTGTGGTTTGCTTCTTCTTTCCTATCAAACATCTATCATCCTTATCTCCAATTCTTCTTTTTTATGTTTGTTACTCTCTTGTAACACCTCTAATCTTCTGGCGCTCGTACGACCTTATGGAGTTGCCGTAAAACCTCTACTAAAACTAAAACTAACTGAGATTCTGGTGGTAAAATCTTTCAATGATGAGCACATTTGTGTCTCTAAATAGACACCTGTCAGATTTACACTTCCGTAGAAGCTATCTTGTAATCCGAAGCATTTGAAAAGTTTATTTGTATAGGATTGTTTTTTAACTCTATCCGTACACCATGTTTTACTATCATATCCATACGATGTGGGGGAACTCTGTGCCAGCACTTTCCAAAGAGGAAATTTACTAGTCAATCTGATCCGTATGATTTGCATAGCAGTCTGTCAAAATGATTTTTTGAGAAATACTGAAAGTTTCAAAGAGATCTTTGTACTAGAAGTATTCTAAAATGTGAAGAATACACCCTGGGCACAAAATGACCCCAGTGCGTACAGATAGGGTTAACTACTTCATCCATGACTTGGTCTATTGTTGTATGGGTTCTCTTTGAAAATCTTATCTTGATAATTTTTTTTCATGAAGATTGTTGTAGGCTACATTATTTTTTTTTGGTCATGACTGGCGTTTGGGGTTTCTGCGTCATATTGTTTCCTTTCATTCAAAGTAAATTTGCATTGTCTGTTTGTGTTGAATGTGGGAAGCGAGTAACTCCGCAAGTTTTTGAATGGGGAGACGGTCACTTCATACTACTAATATTTTGTTTCAATCTACAAAGTGTGAAGTGGGTGGTTTGGCGGGTGCTCTGGCGTGGTTTGCTTTTTCTTTCCTATAAAGCATCTATCGCCCTTATCTCCCCTTCTTTTTTAAAATGTTTTTTTACTCTCTTGTAACACCTCTGTTCTTCTGGCGCTCATATGACCTTACTTGTTGCGAGCGCAGTAAAACGTCTACTAAAACTAGAACAATGTGTGAAGTACCGGGTGGTTGCAGGGCACCACTGGTAGGTGCCACTACCTTTTTTTTTTTCTTTTTGTTTGTCTGCTTTGCTTTTTTCCCTGCTCTAAACAGGTGTTACTGTGTCAGTCTGCTTCTCTTTTCTCTGATTCGGTGGACAAGTTTTGAAGTTTGTTTGTGGGTGGTTGGCGGATGCTCTGGTGTGGTTTGCTCCTTCTTTCCTATCAAACATCTGTCGTCCTTGTCTCTCCTCCTCCTTTTTTTTTGTTTGTTACTCTCTTGTAACATCTCTAATCTTCGGCGCTTATATGACCTTCTTGTGTTGCAAGTGCCGTAAAACTCTTACTAAAACTAAACTAAACCTCCTTCTTTTTTGTGTTTGTTACTCTCTTGTAAAACCTCTAAACTTTGGCACTTATATGACCTTATTGTGTTGCAAGTGCAGTAAAACACTTACTAAAACTAAAGAAGTTTGTTTCTTTATGGTGTTGTTTAAAAAATGATGTTGTGCACTGAATTTCTCTCAACTTTGCTGTCTCTGCAGGGTCTCCGTTTCAAGAAAGCAAACGTCACGCATCCAGAACTGAAAGCTTCCTTCTTTTTGCCCATCATTGGCGTGAAGAAAAACCCTAGCTCTACAATGTACACAAGTCTAGGTGTCATCACCAAGGGAACAGTCATAGAAGTAAGATGGCGTTATAATTGCTTGCTTTGATTTTTCCAGATCTCGGAAAATACTTTATATAGCGAGAAAACACAACTGATAAAAAAAACCCTGTAAATTCATTGCCATATAAAGACGAAGGGCTACAACTAAGATGGCTGCTGGATCAGAAAAGTAAATAAGAGTTTGAGCATTTATAATGTATACAGTTGAATATATGCTCTAACTGCTACCTGTCCAAGAGAATTTCCTTTGCAAATGACCACTTCCCCCCTCTAGCTTTTTGTCTATATTCTGATGACACTGTCCCAAGGCGGTCCATCTTCCGAAGACAACCATTTTTCCCTCGATAAATGGTGGCTGTATTTGGCAATTTCTACTGTTGGTCTATTATGCAACAAGCCTGCACTTACCAAAAGCAAGTGTCTCTTTTATTAGGTCAGTAATGGGTCTGTGAGGTAAATGGATCTATAGTACTGTGTGGATTTTGTTCCAATAAATTTAGATTTCATTGAATTCCTAAGCCTTTTTAAGCTTCGGAGAAAGACAGTGCTACTGTGATATGGGTCTGTTTTGGTAGAGACGGACTCAAAGATGTGATGTAGCTGTTACTTGATTTGCCATGGCACACGCGATATCTGAATTCAACTCCAGTGCAGGGATAAAGTTTATTGAGTCTCTCAGTCTTTCTGCTTGGACCTTGTATCCCTCTCTGTCTGGGTGGACCCTCACACAAGCTGGGTTGAAGTCCGCCTCCTAAAAGATCTAAATTTTGTTGATTGGGGCATGAAACCCAAAATATGAAAAACAGTAGTAGGCCCTACTGGAGTAGTGCAGCGGAATGAGAAGAGGAGGATTGAAAGTGGGTGGTTGACGGGTGCTCTGGTGTGGTTTGCTCCTTCTTTCCTATCAAACATCTATCGTCCTTATCTCCCCTTCTTCTTTTTTATGTTTGTTACTCTCTTGTAACACCTCTAATCTTCTGGCGCTCATATGACCTAATGCAGTTGCCAGCGCCGTAAGAACTGTACTAAAACTAAACTAAGAGGATTGAAAATTTACAATCTGGGATAAGCTTTTATGTGTGATGATCCTGAAGTGAAAATGAGTGCATTTAAAGTTTGAATAAACTAATTATTTTTAAACATAAAAAATAGCTAGGAACTTGCACACCAAGTCCTGACCATTAGCCCACTTTTCAACATTCATTTCCCACTTTGAATTTTCAATATTTCTTTCTTCGTGCAATCCAGGTCAACATCAGTGAATTGGGTCTTGTTACACATTCTGGAAAAGTTGTGTGGGGTAAGTTGATAATGCAAGTCATAGAGGAATGTATTTTCTACATCAGGGCAGCTAAGTCCATGCCCATTTCTTTCTTTGCTTGAAAACAAATTCACTGTATCAAGGATGATTCCATTGGATGTGTTGTCCATCTGAATTTTTTTTTACACTTTGATTTTACTTTTTACAGAAGATAATTGAGATTTTGTTTCATAAATTGATGGCAAAATTGCTCAGTACTGATTTTCAATTATAATTCACCCCGCCTCAGTACTGGAAAGAATTTTTCTATTTAAATTCATGTGGAATTTGTTTTTGAATACCTGAGGGTCACAGCTTGTGCTGTCTGTTTTCTAGTCTTGTCTGACAGAATAAAGGAAATACAATATCATATAGTCGCTTTTAAGCACAATGGGCTATCCCGAAAAATGCTGTTTTGAGAAAATTGAAGGTAAATTTTTTGCCCCTTGTTCAGTTTCTTTAAAAGACAAGAAGAGTTTTCTCTATAAACAAACAAATATACACACCACTAAATCAAAACTTCTATAGGTAGGACAATGCATACTTTTGGTGTAGGTCAAGATTTCTGGAACCCCCCGAAATCTGGCTTTGCTCGCTTGTCCTTAAAAGTGACAATATGTAATGTTTTTACAGGCTTTTTTCCATTGTTCTGTTCTTTTGCCATTTTGTTCTTTTTTTGAGATGTATTGTAATTTGTAAAGGAGAGTCTCTTGTGTTTTGTTATGTTTCTTATTTCTTCCAGTTGTCTCGACAGTCCCAGTACTAAGTGACCTTTTTTGTACTCTGTCTTTGACTGAACTAGGCTCCCTCTTATAGTAAAGTCTGCTTAAATCATCGTCATCATCAATGCCTTTCACCCCTGGCAGGGTATAGGCCACATACAAACTCTTCCATTTATCTCTGTCCTCGGCCATCCTTCCCAGCTCGTTCCAAGTGAGCTTCATCTCTCTCATGTTCCTTTCCACACATCTCCTCTATGTTTCTCGTGGCCTAGCCCTGCCTCGTGCTCCCTGTGGGTTCCACTGCAGCGACTGTCTTATAATGTCTGCTTAAATGGAACAAGTTTATTAAGTTTAACCCAAAAATGGTACGGTAATAAACTGAAAGAATATATATATATATGAGTAAGATCCTGATTTTTTTTCTCTTCTATTTGAGCTACTTTTCTAAACCAAAGAATATCTGGCAGTCTCGCAGATTTTGATTTAAGAAGTCTACTGTATTTATCTGCGAGATAAATGTTTCGGTCTCTGTTAGGCTCTGTATGACACTTATTTAATTTGGAGGAACTTTTTACCAGCATTGGCTTTCCTTGAACTGTTGTGTGATTATGATGAACTGTTTTCTTTTCCAGGTAAATACGCTCAAGTGACCAACAATCCGGAAAATGATGGCTGCATCAACGCTGTGTTGTTAGTGTGATCTGATGTGCTGGGGCGGGAGGGGACAATGTATTATAATAAAAAATGATGTAATCCTAAGATTCTTTCTTAGTTTTTTTCTCTTACTACAAGTGGTGAGAGGTTGCGGTGATGGAGCAGTTAGTGCGCTCGTCTCCGAAGCAGAAAGTCCGGTTCAGACACAGGTTTTTTTCGCCCCCTGCTGCCCACCTAGCAGTAATGGGTACCTGACTTCGAGTTGGGGAAGTCAAGGCGGCGTGGAAAGGAACTGGCCACCCTACCACAATATGCCGAAGGCCCAGGAAGTTGTCTCACTAACAATGCAATCCCCAATATCCCGATCGGATGCGGGAACAACTTTTTTACGTGTGGTTAAGTTTGGAGCCACCTTTATTTGTGTTTATGTTAGTGTGCATGCTGTTTTTGAGTTGGTTGATAGTATGGGGAACCAGTTGGTTGGGGGGCAGACCTGATTGTGTCGGTGTTTAGATTACTGTTCGTTTTGCTTTTTCCATGCACACTACTGGACTATGTAAGTGGGTGGTTGGCGGGTGCTCTGGTGTGGTTTGCTCCTTCTTTCCTATCAAACATCTATTGTCCTGATCTCTTCTTCTTTTTTGTGTTTGTTACTCCCTTGTAACACCGCTAATCTTCAGCAGGGTCTTATCCTTTTCAGCCTGGGTTGGTCTTGACCACGACAGGTAGGGTGGAAGCTTGTCTCTTAAATGATCTAAATTGTGTCAATGAGGGCGTAAAGTGCCTACATTAAAACCAAAAATAAAAGTTAATTACACTACACTAGTTCATAAAATAAAATTCAGGGTTTTTTTGGGTTTTTTTTTTCTTTCACCATCTGATGAACTAGAAAAGTAAAATCAGGAAGAGAAGCAGGTCATGTGGTATGACTCGTAGATAGGAGGTCAATACAACTGAAAGTAAACTAAAACTGATTACCCCCTCTGCTGCCAAATGATTGAGTCAAACCTCACGGAAGACTGGATGAACAAATGGGCCACAGGTACGACAGGAAGGATGATGTATGGCCACATGAATAAACCACTGGTCAAAGATCCAATCAATGAGTTGAGGAGGGAAGATCAATCCCTAATCTTCCAACTTAAAACAAAACATGTGCCCCTCAATCAACATCTCAACCGAATTGGAGTAAAGCAGTCTGCAGCCTGCCCACTAAGTGACTACCCCTCAGTCAGAGACAGTGGAACATCTGTTTTTCTGTAGAAAACTAACTGATTTGAGGGGATGTTTTCTTCCCAAGCTACCCCACACATATAATTGCCTCTACTCCTGAAGACAACAATTAGAACAGACATGCAGCTATTATTACAGAATGGCATCATGCAGAAGAGTTAATGCTCAGATGCTACTGGATCACTAACAATGTGCATCGAGGCGGCAAAAGCACCCGTTTGTAAGAAATCAGTGAACACACTTTCAAACACTGTTGTTTCACATTTTAAATTCATTTAATTCAACAAGAGCACTGAGATGTACAACAAGAAATCTACAGTCTTACAGTCACCTGTTGAAGACAATGTTTCCCCTATTGACGTTAAAAAAAAAATTTAAAATAATGATAACAGATAACATTTGTATAGCGCAAATCTCCGCTTAACAGCTAGCTCGATTCCTACGATTCCTAGTTTGTAATTATCGGGAACCGCCCGCCACTAATGGAAACTGAAAACGTACATTTTTTGTGCCTTTAATCAATGTTTTTCAGTAAAATCCACGAAGAAATGTGTTTTTATATATGGATATAATAAAAGGTGTTGAGCCAATAAAAGAAAATTACAACAAATTGCTCAAGGGCCAGAAAAACGCTTATTTCTTTGATTTCATTATTTTGACAAGCGCCTGATTTCACCATTATGCCTCACATGCTTTCATGTATCAGTATAGCATAATTTGAAAAATTAAACCACACGCATCCTTTCACACATGATATGGTACCCACTGAGAGATCAACTATGGATGATGTAAGTCAATAACAAAACATTCAATACAAAAAAACAGCCGGGGCGGTACATACTTTTGATATTTCAATCGTCAGTTCTGAAATGTCACAAAAATTAAAATACAAAAATGCAAAAACAGAAAATGGGGAGAGCCCGACCCACATCCGGAAAGAGAAATCTGCCCTCCTATTTTGTCAAAATAACTGTCCCCGTGGTTTTATGCACCCCTTATAATTTTGCCAAATATCACTTTTTTGCATAATTTATGATTATTTTCCTTTATCATTCTTTGTTAAAATTAACAGAATCTCATAATTTCACATTTTTGGGCTCAGTTTGCATAATTTCAGAATTTTTCTTGCATAAAACGACGGGGACAAAAAAAATTCAATTGTACCGTATAGAGAAAAAAAATAAAGGCCTGAGAACATGAAAGTGAGCAAAGATGGCAACTTGCGAGTCAATTTGTCCAGAAGTAGGAGAACTTTTCTTACTTTTTAAACATTGCTGAACCATCTATCATCTGAGTGTGAGCGAGCCCTTTGGCTTCTGTAGGTTTCAATAAGTGTTTTGTCGGATTGGACAATTGGTGAGAGTGAGACTTCCTGACACCGAGAGAGGACGATAGGTATATACATGTTCCGCGCAATTTACAGATCAGAGATTGCGCTGCGCGTTTTAATGATCGTACATGTATAATTGCGCTGAATCTTAAGATTGTACTGTGTATTTTAACGAATTGTATCATTCTTTTGAGCTCTTCAGTTTCATATCTTAATTTTAATTTTCATATTTTTACACTTTTGATATGTGTGGATGTTCCTTGATGTGAGTAAAAGAATAAAGATGGAAGTGAATTTTTTAAAAATCATTAAAAAATATAAGATAAATTAAATGTAGGCTACTTTGTGAACTTTGAGTTTGATACATATATCTGGCATTGTATCATTCTTGTAGGCTCTTCAGTTTCATACGTCTCTCGTAGATGCTATGCATGTGTGGAGGAGAGGGGGCCTCTGGTAAATTCTATGCATGAAAGGGGAGGGGAGGGGAGGGGCCCTCTGGTAAAGTCATGCGCTGAATCTTAAGATGTTTGATACATATATCTGGCATTGTATCATTCTTGTAGGCTCTTCAGTTTCATACGTCTCTCGTAGATGCTATGCATGTGTGGAGGAGAGGGGGCCTCTGGTAAATTCTATGCATGAAAGGGGTGGGGAGGGGGGAGGGGCCCTCTGGTAAATTCTATGCACATGTGTGTGTGGGGGGGGGGGAGGAGGAGAGGGGCCCTATGGTAAATTCTATGTTATGTGTGATTTAACATAAAAGATGAGGTGGGTAATTGCGGGTGAAATACATTTAGTATGATGACCCGTTCATGAGTATTTGGATAGTTTACTGAGACATAAAGAGAACCGGTGAACTGGAAGGAAGACAAAATATAACACACTAGCTGGGCCCCCTTTCGATGAAAGGAATGATTGGTGCATTAAAATCGACTGAAAGTCATTGGCCTACTATATTTACACACTACTGGAATGGAAAACAGAAGGTCTAGATCTACACTCTTAAAACAAAATGCACCTTGAATTGTCAAATTCAAATCAGTAGGCATAGACCTAACCTAACTGATCTAGGACAATGGCTGAAAAAAGAAAAACCTCTGCTCCGACTCGATCTTTGCTGTTTCTCTTGATTATCTGACACAGCCGATGCCATAGCACTGTTCACGCACCCCTCGAACTGAGGATCCCCCGACCTACAGAGACCGGTCCCGACGAATTTGAGCAATCCATGTTATATTGTAGTTAGCAACTGCACTGTGTCAACCACCACTTGAATAAAACAATGAAAGTGGTCCAGGAGTGATGTAGTGAATGTAGCATTGGGTGGCATGTTGCATTAGGGGCAACAATGAAGAACTACAACATGATCCAACAGCTATACAACAAAGCCACCAGCGCAGTCCTCGCCCAGGGGAAAATAGGAGATAGGTTCCACACTACTGTAGGTGTACGCCAAGGTTGCCTGCTATCACCTACCCTGTTCAACATCTTCCTTCAACAAATCCCGACTGGTGCCCTGCCTTAAATCTGACGAGGCTCTCTATCATACAGCTCCCTTACGATCCTCGTGGATCAGCAAGCAGTAAGCATTGCGTGGGGTGGGGCTGACCTTAATGTGCACAGGATGTCCTGATAAAGTTGACTTTACTTGTTTCCTCAATATCATTGGTCCACAGAATAGCCTGAGTTACTTTGTTGTTACTTTCTTGTGTGGAGAAATCTATCTCATTCATCTCCTTCAAGGAAATTGTGAAAATGAACCACTCTTTCTGAAGGCAGATGCAAATAAATAAATTACACTTAAAAAAATGCAATTAATCCCGAGACTTTTCAATGAAATGGATTCGTTTTTTCGTCCAATTTGCTTCTTCCGCTAGATCATGTGTCTGGTAAAATTCTAACAAACTTCGGTATCTGTCTAGAACGTTGAAGCCAATCAAATCTTGGAGTTTATGTAGGTCCACGGGGCAGAGCATCATAGGCTGATCAAAGTCCTCTTGTAAATGACCTTAGGAAAAGATGCAATAAATCACATCAGGGAATGTAAAGATATATTATTATTTTGTCATTGGAAATACAAAAAGCCAAATAAAGGAGAAACAACTGGAGAACGGTTAAATTCATGGTGTTTATTTATAGTCAGACCTCAGTGTGACATAGCTAATCATGCCTTACTAAGAATTTCTTACCTCTGCACAGAACATTTCGCCAAGCATACGAAAGAGCAGAGTGATTAGTGTGATTCTACTGCCTATTATTAGACTTGTCTGCCACTTACTGCTAGCACTCGAAGTGACACATATCTTTCTTCCTATGATCAGCTGAGTTAGATTGCAGACAATTGTAAGCAAAACCAACTCTAAAAATGTTGCTGCCAAAGGTGAAAAGGTGACAATTATTTAATGAACTGTGATGGCCTACTGATGGTGATATGCAAGTCATGCTTCCTAGTCTAGTCAAGTTGAGCCCGCATGAGCATTTAACCTCTTCACTGCTGTGTAGACGTACTGATTTGTATTCCCCAAAACTGGTTCTCCTCCCATGATTTGTGAGGCTTCGAGGTGGAATCAGGCGCTCGTCAATTTTTGGGCATGTGGAGTTATTGGTATCATCCTAAAGCTTGTTTACTTGCCTTTATTTAGATGAAAAAAAAATTCAATTTATCTTGAATACAAGTTGAGATATTTGCGAATGAAGGAAGTGGGGGTCACCTGTTTTCAGAGGTAAAGTTAGTGAGAAAATGGCCGCCAAAGATTAGTTATTTCCTTAGCTTAAGAGTCCGAGGTAACTGAACATTTACATTTTTTGTGCCTTTACTCAGCGTTTTTCAGAAAAATCCAAACAGAAATGAGTTCTTTAACGGCATGAAAGGTGTTGAGCCAAAACAAAACAAAATTTGATAAAAATTCACAAACCTGCAAAAAAATGCTAGTTTCTTCACTTTGATTATTTTGACGACAGCCTTTATTCCACCACGCTGCCTCACATTTGTGTACCAGTTTACAGGGAAGTGCAAGGAGATGCAATTACGACTGTGGATTTCTGTTTTATTAACTAAGGACAAATACCATGGCCTTGTCCATCTTGAATGAACTTTTTATCTTGTCTGTACAAATGTTGATGGATACGTCTCAGCAAAGAAGGGGTTAATGAACTCATGCTCCCAGAGACTACCAATGTCACTAACATTGCTTGACGTTTTGCGTCAGCCTAACCTCTCTGTGTCAAACTGAGTTCACTTTAGAGTATTAGTATATTGCACACAAACGAAAACTACAATTAACTTAACCTATCAGAGACACACAACCATCTTATGCAACCAATCAAAGGCCATCTTTCACATCGACACATGAACTAGGATTGATGAGTGCAAGACACGTGTCTTAGCATGTGCCGGTGTAGAGCTGTCCCCGCAGTTTTATGCAAAAAAATAAAAAAGGAGAAATTATGCAAACTGAGCCCAAAAATGTGAATTTATGTGATTCTGTTCATTTAAACAAAGAATGGTAAAGGAAAATAATAAGAAATTAAGCAAAAAATGATCAAATTTAGCTAAACCATGGTGCATAAAACCACAGGGACAGTTTGAGAGGGGTTGTGTCTGATGGAATTGGGGCGGGGTGGGGGTTGGGGGGAACAAGGGTGTGGAGTGTCAGGACGGATGTAGATCTATGCATCATAGTCATATCTTTCCCAGTCATGGAACAATAATATTGTGGTGTGGTTCGCATGAAAAAACCCCCCAAAAGTGAATCTTGTAAAAGCCTACAGCGGTGTGTCATGGGCAGCAACTGCTCACATAAGAAAGCTCTTTAGGGCACCATTGGTTCTTTCCCTTTACACTCATGCAGTGATAGCTTCAGAAGTCCATACTGTTTTTGATTTTAAAAAAGCTTATATATGTGAGGAATCAGAGTGAAATCAAGTGCTCGTCAAAATAATGAAATTCAAGAAATGGGCATTTTTCAGCCAGTTCAGCAATTTTTATTGAATTTTTGCTTTTCCGCTCTACACCTTTTAAAACTTTTATGTCCATTAAAGAACACATTTCGGTGTGGATTTGACTGAAAAACATTGATTAAAGGCAGAACCACGAACTCTCAAGCTAAAGAAATAACTAAACTTAAAATTGGTGGCCATTTTCTCAGTAATTTTTCCTCTGAAAACCAGGCTACCCCCATGCTCCTTCAATCGCAAATATCTTGACTTGTAGTATCCAACATAGATGGATATTTTTTCATCCAAAGCAAGGCAAATGGACAAGCTTTAAGATGATACTAATAACTCCATTTGTTCCAAAACTGACAAGTGCCTGATTCCACCGCGTTGTGACACATATTGTTTTTGATAAAAAATGCTCACATTATTAGCCACACCTTTCTTATGATGAACTTGAAGGGTGGACCCCAAAAAATTATAAGAGAGTTTCACTGTATTATGAGTAAACACACTAAAATGCAAAGGCTTGATTTCTTTTTTCTTTAAAACTAGAGAGAATAGAGCGATGCCTTGCTATGAATCTAAAGCAGTCTATTCAGGATGATAGTGAATGGAAGCGTCGGCAAGTTCAGTTCTGAAACCACATTGATCTGTCCCCGTGACTTTATGCACCCAGCATAATTTAGCAAAATTTTTTCATTTTTTGCATAATTTCTGATTATTTTCCTTTATATCATTCTTTGTTAAAATTAACAGAATCGCATAATTTCACATTTTTGGGCTCGGTTTGCATAATTTCAAAATTTTTTTTTCATAAAACCACGGGGACAGATTGATGATGAGGTTAATCTTTCTCAAGTTCCAATTCCAAGTCTAGATTCTGTGTGTAAGCAGCAGAGAAGGGTAGCAATAACAATTGTATTCATAGCAAATCAAGAGCCTTCATCAAAGTGCTCAATACTGGCCTTTATACAGGGAGTGTTTATGCTGGAGTAAGAAAAGATGATTCACCAGTGCAGGTGTAAGGATTGGGCAGTTGAAGTTACAAAAATAAACCACACAGATAGTTTGACAACAACAAAGAACAAAACTAGCATTCACAATTAGATCATAATAAAGATAATAATAATTATAACAATAATAACAACAACAAAAACAACAATAATGATAATTGCTACTAAACAGCAAGCTCCGTGTGCTTTACGATCTATAGTATTATAGTATTTTTAGCAACTGTTCACACAAAGCGGATAATGAGTCATGCCAGTATAATTCTCGTAATTTAGGTTCACATTAGAAAAAGACTTAACAAACCGCCAACATACCTGAGCCATTCATGCAGCACCGGTAGAAAATGCAGTGATCCACTCCCAATAAGTGACACAGCTCATGTACTAAAAGTTTACAACTTCTCTGCAGAAGCAGTCGCCGTTTCTTAGAAGGAGTCACACTTTTTGATTCTGAAATATCATACCTGTGGGAATAAAAAGTGGAACCACAGATAGTACATACAAGATGGTTCACTCCTTTCTTTGAGCCAATCAAAAAAGCGTCCTCAAAAGTCGGTGACACCCTCTTCTAAAAACCGCATCCTTTGCGAACAAAGTTGCCCTACTTGTGTAAAAAAAATCGAAGTGAAACAAACAAGTTTTTGAATAAACTAGAATTCAAATTTCGGAAGAACACTTTTTAAAAATGGTTACACTGACTAAAAAACCTCTTCCGGTGGAAGAGTCGACTGTTTTCTTTGTTAAATTTGACTTTAGAGTGAGAGGTGATTAAAATAGAAAACCCCAAAAATCCGCACTGAACGAACCCGAACAACTGATGAACAGTAGTCTATCTGCGCCTGCAAGGGGGTGCTATTCCTATTCTTCTTCTGGAGAAACAAAGGAGAGCTTTAAAACAAAGACTGCAGCGCCATCTGAGCCATTGCATGGACTTCCAGCGGACACTTTTTTGGCTGAGTGAACCATCTTGTTATGTACTAGAATCTATCTTTGGTGACCCCCCGGGGCAGTGCCACTGACTGAAGTGTCTTTAGGCCATTCTCAAAGGGGGGACATTTCTCGTTCAAGCATAGTAGAATTGTAAATGGGCTGACTCATGTCACACTCATAACTGTGCCTGATCTACAACAGGGAACTGCTGCTTTTTCTTTCCTGATCCTTACTATTGTCATTTTCCTCTACCTCTTTTGTATGTTTGTCACTCTCTTGTGACCTGCTATTTTGGGGTGCCTTGATAGTCGAAGCACACCTTGTGCTGTTGAAGCTAGAGAGGTGAGCAGTGTAAGTCTGATTCCCAGTAAAGACTTCTCTGTTGACACCCACCCCTTGGCGCTCATATGACCTCATGCAGTTGCGAGCACCGTAAAACCCTCTACTATAAAAAAAACAAACTTTGGTGGAACAAAACTATTGGTCAAATGTCCATTTTTCTTTAGAGAGTATTTATGGCATAATTAGAGAGGTGTTTTTTTGTTTTAGTAGAGGTTTTACGGGCTCGCAACTGCATGAGGTCATATGAGCGCCAGAAGATTATATGTATTACAAGAGAGTAACAAACATAAAAAAGAAGGAGGGGAGATAAGGACGATAGATTTTTGATAGGAAAGAAGGAGAAAACCACACCAGAGCACTCGCCAACCACCCACCGAAAGGTGTTTGCACTGGAGAGAGAAGGCGTGGAGCAGAACCTTACAGTGGTCTATGAAGCAACTGGACAGTGGTCAGTACTAGAGGGTAAATGTTGTGGCTGCATGTAAAAATTGATCAAGTGGATCTTCACCATAGATCAAATATGTCTTGCAATATCATGAGAGAAAAGGGCTAACTACTGCCCTTCATGAAAAAAAAATAAAAATAACCTAAAACAAAATAGAAACCATGCTTTGGGTAGACTTGTTGACCTTAAACATAGACAGAAGAGCTCTTTTAGTTTTAGTTTTAGTAGAGGTTTTACGGCACTCACAACTGCATAAGGTCATATGAGTGCCAAGGGGTGGATGTCAACAGAGAAGTCCTTACAGGGAATCAGACTTACTCTGCTCACCTCTCTAGCTTCAACAGCGCAAAGTCTACTTCGACTATCAAGGCACACCGGAAATAGCGGGTCACAAGAGAGTGACAAACGTACAAAAGAAGTAGAGGAAAAATGACCCTAGTAAGGATTAGGAAAGAAAAAGCAGCAGTTCCCTGTTGCAGTTCAAGCACATGAGCATGACATTGATGAATCAGCCTATTTACAATTACAATTCTACTGTGCATAAGAACTCGAGATGTTAATGTCCCCCTCCTTTGGGAAAGGCCTAAAGACACTTCAGTCAGTAGCACCGCCCCGTTAAGAACATGACTGATCCCACAGATCCATATTTCACACTTCACAAAACATTGAATTTGAGATGAAAAGCAGTTTTTTTCACAGTGTTGTGAAGGTGAAAAATGGAGACATGTATGGAAGAGAAAATGAATGTTAATTAAAACACTGAAGACAATTGTTTCCTCAGAAAATAATATTATGTGGGATCACATTCTTTGAAGGCTAACAAATATTCTTATTGAATTAAAACAGAATTTATAGAGTATCCGAGGAGATAAAAAACTCACCAAAATTCCGTGGAAAATGTCAAGGCTGGATTATACCGCAGTAAACTAAACACAGCAACTCTTTGGCTTCCTGATGCCATGCCAGCAACAAACAAGTCCGTTTCATCTCCATACAGATCATATGGTGTCAGGCCAATGAGGCACAAGGCATCGTGAGGAATGATTTGGCGCATTTTGGGCAAGATAGAATCCACAGAAATCTGAATGTGATCACCTTTATCATTATATCTGAAAAGAAAAAGGGAAATCAGTTTAATCGACATAATAAACAGTCAACTTTCGGGGTGCTTTTGCTGATTTCTCAGATTTAAACAATTTAATTTTCTCTAGAAATTTCAGATCACATTACATAACTTTTAACTTTAAAAAATGCATGTTATTTATAAAGTTATATCATTTTAAACAAAGTAATAGTGCATATCATTTTGCAAGTGCAAAATTGTTGAATTTTGAAGTTTCTCAGTGCTTCAAATTTGTCACTGTTTAAAGCCCCACTGAATACCAGATACATAATTTCTAATGATGTCCACAAGAAAGAAGTCAACTGAATAAAAACTTTGGGATAGCAATGAAATGTTAGTGTCAAGATTACCATGGCTTGCTGCCAAAAACTGAGATAATATAACGACATATTTAAATTGAACACCTGGTACATAATGCAACTGAGAAAAACCTTGAGTATGTTCACTATCCACTATGATTAAATGTGATCTCAAATTTGGTGCTAGGCTTATGCCCTTTCCAAGTTTGTGCTGTGTGCTGCATGATGTTGTATGGCATGACGTGCTGCACAATTCATTTATAGGAGAACATGTGAGTGAACAAATGATGCAAAATGGATAGATGCATAGTTTAAATGATGAGTGCTTGGTCACAGCAGTAATCAACAGCAAAAACAATAATTAAAAAAAAAGCAGTAGTTGTTGATATTGTATTCATCACCTTGCAAACAATCAACTAAGATTACAGAGTTCACGCTGTAAGGAAAATAAGCTCTCTCTAGTGTCGAATTATAGAAGCACTTAAAGTCCTGAGCAGGCAGCATTGGGGGTGTTTTCCATCCTATTTTGCAGGAATTGGAGGAGAGAAAAAAAAAGAAACAGCAAAACTATATTTTGTGTCAGCTTTGAGAGAACTCTGAACATGCCAAGGAAAAAAACTGCAGTTTATTTGTCTTCTGGTGAGCCCACACAGATTTTTCTTCCCATTTCTTTCCTCTTTCCTTTATTATGCACCGCATTTTATTTTCATTATATTAAAAAATATTATTATTTGATCTTCTCTTCTAACTGTTTCTTCACCATCAAAACTGAGTGACAAAAACAGAAACAATAACAAAAATGATAAAGGCAAGTTCATCCAAGTGCGATGGTAAAGAGAAACTTTCATCCCCACTCAGACTAATACAAGTAGGTCCTATATATATCAGGGGCAAACACTGAAAATAATAACCCCAAGCTTGCATTACTGGCAAACAGTTAACTACATGTATATATGGTCACTTTTATGGAAAAGCAGGCTAACCCAGATTTCAGGGGTTCCCAGAAATCTTGACATACACCAAAAGTGGGCATTGCCATACTTATACTATAGAAGTTTGGTTTCACTGGTGTGTATATATTTGTTGGGTTAAAGAGAAAACTCTCCTTGCTTTTGAAAAAAACTGAACAAGGGTCCAAAAACGTTATCTTCGATTTTTTCAAAACAGTATTTTTCGGAATAGCCCCCTTGTGCTTAAAAGCGACCAAATATATACAAAAAACTTACAACTAAACTTCGGCTTCTGGTAACAACTTACCTTGATTCAAGTGAACTCCTCTTTATTCGAGCACTTGATCTGCTTGACGGGTTGCTGGCTGGATCTTCAACAAAGACGAGATCATTTCCTTTTCTCTCAATGGTGATTCCTTCCAAAACAGCAACAGGCATGCACAAAAACCGCTGCACATAGTCCAACAAGTCTTGAAATTTTACATCCGACTGATTGAAATCCCCAACCTTTGCAATGTAAATCTTCCCTTCAGGGTACTTTTCACATATGGTGTTTCCAGATGGAACAAACCGTTGCGTCAAGTACTTTTGCTTCCTCCTAGAGAACCATGGATTCTCCTGCTTGTAGTCTCTGAAGAAGCAAAATAAGATAAGAACAACTTGATTTAGATTAACTCTTACAAGTTGAAAGCCTACTTCCTACTTTGCTGTGGTTAGGTTTTCGGACTCGCAGCCGTAAGGTCGTGGGTTCGAATCCTGTCAGGGGCCCGACATTGTGTCCATGGGAAAGGCACTTTACACGAATTTTCCTCACTTCACCCAGGTGGGAATGGGTACCCGGCTATAGACAGCAAAAGATCTTGTCAGTTTGTTAGTGTTTGAGTGCTTATTCAGCTGCTTGCACTGTATGCTTCCCAGGAAGCTGAGAATGTTTGGGAGTGTTCTATGGTCTTCTGGGATAATAATATAGTGTAAAGCGCATAGAGCCTGCCGTTGAGCGGGGATATTGCGCTATACAAATGCTATTTATTATTATTATTATTTTTGCTGTAGTAAGGTTTATTGAAAATATGCACCTATCAGCATTTTCCTCATAGAAGGTAGTTTTCAAGCTGCAAGCATGTATTACCCATCAAAGCATTCAGAAAAGAATGAAAATTTAATATATTAGAGTACAGTTGAAGTAAAGGCAAGAAAGTATGATATATGAGATGCCAAATTTCTGCAATAGTCTTCCAACATCTAAGAGTTAAAAAGAATCTGCTGTTAGTCAACTGTGTCAACTGAAATAGATCAAAAGTCAGGCAAAAGAGCTCTACCATTCTGTTGCAGATAGGATTTTATTGAATGCACAAGGAAGTTAAGTACCTGGTGTTTGTAGGCACTTCAATTAACCCTATCCGTACGTCGCGTTTTACTATCATATCCATACGATGTGGGGAACTCTGTGCCACCACTTTCCAAAGAGGAAATTTACTCTTTAATCCGATCCGTATGCTTTGGATAGCAGTCTGTCAAAATGATTTTTTGAGAAATATTAAAAGTTTCACAGAGATCTTCATACTAGAAGTATTCTAAAATGTGAAGAATACAACCCCTGGGGTACAAAATGACCCCAGGGCGTATGGATAGGGTTAAGAAAACTTGCTTTGAGTCATGATCACAATCATGTCATATCGCAACACCAGTGCGGTATAACTTGGATAGTTCGAACACAGAAAACTCGAAATCACGCATCCGTCGAACTGTGCCTGCGGTCCCATTTTCTTCTTTCTTCTTTATCTTTGTAAAATATCCCTCGAACTACGGATCTCTTGAACTACTGAGGCCGGTCCCGACGAATTCGAGCTATCTGTGTTATACTGTACTATGTATAAAAGATCAAAATCACATTAAAAAGAATTTTCCAATCTTAACGAGTAGTGTTAATGAAGGGTATTTATTGCTGGCTACGTACATGTATACCTATTGTACACATGAAATAGAAGATAAAGGGCTGGGGTAGTCTGGAAACTTTTTGATAGGACCTTGTAGTTTCTTCTAATTAAACATACTCTCACAAAGCAAATGCAAGGGAAGAAAATACTTTCTATATTATATGTCTCACGACGTGGTGGAATCAGGCACTCGTCAATTTTGAGGCAAACAGAGTTGTTATTTGTACGGGTATCATCTTAAAATCTGTTCAGTTGCCTTGCTTTGGATGAAAAAAACCCCACCCTTTTATCTTCAATAGGTGTTGAGATATTTGCCATTGAAGGAGGTGGGGGGTTGCCTGGTTTCAGAGGTAAGAATGGCGAGAAAATGGCCGTCAAAGTTTGGTGACTTCCATAGCTTGAGAGTCCTTGAAAACTGAAAATTTACAGTTTTTGTACCTTTAACAAATGTTTTTCTGTAAAATCCACACAGAAATGTGTTTTTAAAAGGACATAAAAGATGTTGAGCCAAAAAACAAAAATTCGATAAAAATTGCCAAACCAGTAGAAAAATGTTGGTTTTTTCGGTTTCATTATTTTGACGAGCACTTGATTTCACCACGATGCCTCACATACGACGCGGTGGAATCAGGTTCTCCTTAATTTTTGAGCATGTACAGTTATCGGTATTATTAAATCGAGTGCATTTTTCATGCTTGGGATGAAAAAAATATCAATTTATCCTGAATACAAGTCAAGATATTTGCAAATGAAGGAGGAGGGGATCACCTGGTTTCAGAGGTAAAATTAGTGAGAAAATGGCTGCCAAAGATGAGTTATTTCCTTAGCTGGAGAGTCCGTGGAAAGTGAAAATTTACATTTTTGTGCCTTTTATCAGCGTTTTTAAGTAAAATTCACACAGGAATGTGTTCTTAAATGGACATGAAAGGTTGAATCAAAAAACAAGAATTCAATAAAAATTCTGAAACCTGTGGGAAAAAGCCAGTTTCTTCACTATGATTATTTTGACGAGCCCCTGATTTCACCACAATGCCTCACATACCTCACACACAAATATTAACTACCTGAAGGACTGCCCCTCCTCAACGTACTGGGCCAGCCAGTCGTCCTCAGATTTTGGCTGGGGGACTGAACAGAAAAACTTTTGTTCCTTCTCAGACACATCTGAATATTCTGATGGTACATTTTTCAAAGTGAAACCAATTGCTTCTGCCTGTTCCTTTGAAGAAGGCGGGTGGAAACCTTTGGCGTAAGGAATGGCAGGTGTTCGAGCCTTTTGTCTGCTTGAAGGAACTTTTGGCATGTTACAACTTTGTGCTGAGGAGAGACAGATGTGCACACAGTAATCAAATAGCTCAAATAATGTGTATATATATATATATATATATACATACATATATATATTTTTTTTTTGGTAAGTGTTTTACTGTGCTTGTTACTGCATAAGGTCATATGAGCGCACGAAACACACTAAACATTTTTAGTTGGTAAGAAATTTAGAATTTTGCCAGGGTGGCAGCTGAAGCTTACTCTTATCGATTTTGGACCACCAACTTGCACGGGAGACCTCTGAGATTTTTCGCCCTTATCTGAGAAGGCTAGGTTTTCAGTCTTACCTATCATAAGATCAGGGGTATGGTTGACGGACAGCAGTAAGAAGAAGCCAAGGAGTAGCAGTAGAGAGGCTGTAGAAAGAGTCAGGAGCCCAGAGGAGGGGACAAAGGGGGTGGAGGGTGAGGGCAGAAACTGAAGATGAAAGCAGACGACAGAACATTGTTAGAGAGCAGGAAAGATGTGAAAGGAGAACATTTTAGAGAACGAAATTTTCCGTCACTGTCCGAAAGCGAACCCAGAACCTGTTGAATGAGAGGTGATCACTGTAACCTCTTGACCATGAGAGCTCCTATGTATAAGTCTGCAAATTCGATGCACTGCGTACAACATAAGAGCCAATATAAAAATATACTGTCCATCCCTTGATTGACAAAATTTGAACAAATGAACCTCGATATGAAAATATAAACCAAGTCTACAATTAACTTACTTAAAAAAATACCACTCTGCTTCTGGAAAGAGTAATTGTCTTTATTCCTGTTGCTGTGTTAAGTAAAGCCTTCTATACAATACGTGGTTGTGAATACAAAACCAATAGCCACTCAAAGGGTACTGGTACTTAAAGAAAATGGAAAAATGTTCCTTTACCTACAACAAAACATTTGCAGACATGATTTAATACAAACTAAGTTTCCATTAAATAAAAAAGATTAAGCTGTGAGAATACAAGTATGATCTCGTACACTATATACAGAAGTTTTTCTATCAGGCATTTAAAAGCTCCCCATGATGATCACAAGAATGTAAACCTGATACTCTACATTGTAACTATATAATGTTATAATACCAGTTATTTAAGTACACATTTTAACAAGAATGGTGATGATCCCCACAGTGTTTCTTTTACTGAAAATTGAAATTGATGAAAGTTGAAGTTAAAATGGCAAACACATCTACATCTACATTACCATGATTACCTGTATATGCTGTATCGATACTTCAGTGGTGGAGATTAAAAATTTTCAACTTTTCCAAGGAAATCTCTGAGTATGATGGAATGAGTATTAATTATGGATGCTAACTTCTTAGTTTGTCAAAAAAATCATCCAATAAGACTGCATTAACTCTTTAAACCCTGAGTTTTTTCCACCACTTCCCAGAGTTTTTTTTACAGTCACCTAAACCTGGTGCACTATTTCTCAATATAACCCCGAAAGCTTGCCTCCAACTTCTACATGGTGGAAACATAGGCTTAGTCATTACTGAAAAAAACTTGGTGCGGGAATAGTTCTGAAAAAACAAGCAAAAACTAGCACTACATAGATCTACTACATATCTAAATGAAATAGTTGTCACTAGTATCAGAAGCTCCCAGCGTATGATGGGGTTCACAGAGTTTGTGTCATAAAAGCATAAATAAGGCAGCTAATAACAACTTTGACCAATGTATCCTCCTGTGAATTATACTGGCTTCTGGTCTATCAATTTAATAAGTAGTTTATTCCATCAGTGGTAGAACAAGAACTTGGCCTGCATGATTGTTGACTTTTTCTCATGTCGTTCTGGTGAACCTGATTGCGAATATTAAGTTTATTAAAAACTCTTACAAATACTTGCCGTTTCGCAAATAATATGTCTTTAAGTGCCACTTCCGAGAACTGGAGAATCACTGGTTTAAAACAGCTGAACAAGCTTTCTGGTCCCAGCTCTCGTTCTCCCTAAATAATAAATATAGTAGGTTAGTAACCATAAACATTGAGGGGTGTGCTTTATTAGAAACCCAGCAGTATAAAATATTATCTCCTTTGAAACTCGTGTGCAAGGAGCATCGCATCGCATTGCAATATATTACTATATTATAATGTTGTCATTGTGCATCACTCCCCGATTATTTTAAATACTATAGATTTACCATAATAAAATACGATAAAAAAGTGTCATACCAACATGGCACTGACCTACATAATACGGGATATATAAATTTTTGTTTTGAAAATAAGTAGCAAACAGGCAATGAAATGAACACTTTTGAGACAGGTATTGATATTGTGTGTTTAGACTGATGTACACACACAAGCTCACTGATATCTCCAACTTTTTAGAAAGCAGAAAATTCGAAGGTACCGTACAGGTTTTGATTAAGTTTGCTTGACCAGCTCAATCAGCAGTAGGCCCGTTAGGCCAAAGGCTACTTTTATTTATAATTTTATTTGCCGTCTTTCATTAGTGTGCCAAGTAAACTACTGGACTAATAGGTTTTCACAGTGAAGAAAGGAATCTTTGAAGGCCTACCGATGGATCCCTCCACTGTTACAGTAGACCTGTTCAGGAATGTTGGAGATGACGTTGCTTTTTTGTGCATGATCTTTTATGTGTTCAAAAATGTGAAATAACTACGTAGGCATTTTTTGTTTTTTTTTGTTTTTTGTTTGTTTTTCGTGCGTTACTTTTGAGTTATCATCATAAATAATATGACTAGAAGTACAAGTACAAAGACATACAATTCTATTGAGGTTGTGTTGATCTAACAAACTACAACTTACTATTGTCTTGAAGCACATTTGAAGTTCGTGGGCCCTCTACAACTGCTTCTTTTCAGTGTTACTTGAAACTGCATGCAATATTTCTAAAAATGCATTTGCAAATCCAATTCAAAGCGTTCTGCAGCAAGTACAATTTCTTGAAGCAACAATTTTCAACGATGCCCTCCTCAAATCCGCTCGACTTTTTACTGCCACTACCAGTTCTATACACCTTTCCTCATCATTTGCAAGGTGGAAGAACAAGAGTCCAGACCCGTTGTTTCAGTTTTTTTGTGTGTAGCCTACATTTTGTTGAAACACACCACTGCGTGAGTAGTAATTGTATGGTTATGGTTATGGTATGGCATTCAATCAAACACTAATATTGAAAAAGCTGGACCTCCAAATCCAATCTTAGATAGGGTAAGGTCAAATTGAGGGAGAACCTTGAAAACTGTTGTTGCTCGATCATCGATTGTAGCCGTCTTTGACACGTATAGAGGGTTGCATGTCTTTAAAAACAATTTTTTAATTTATTTAAAAAAAAAATTTTTTTT